>NC_044406.1:72047780-72350810 GCF_006542625.1 Nomascus leucogenys | reverse complement strand
CTGTTTAATGGTAATTCCATTTTCAGTTCTTTGAAAAATCACCACACTGATCTCCACAACGGCTGAATTAATTTAGATTTTCACCAGTAGGTACAAGTGTTCCCTTTTCTTCATGATCTCATCAGCATCTGTTATTTTTTGACTTTTTATTAATAGCCATACTGACTGATGTGAGATGGCATCACATTATGATTTTGATTTCCATTTCTCTAATGATTACTGGTGTTGAACTTTTTTATAGGCTGTTGCCTGAATGTATGTCTTCTTTTGAAAAGTGTCCACTTGTGTCCTGTGTCTACTTTGTAATGGGGTTGTTTGGTTTTTTTGCATGTAAATTTGTTTAAATTCCTTATAGAATCTGGATATTAGCCCTTTGTCAGATGCATGGTTTGCAAATATTTTCTCCTATTCTCTACGTTGCCTATTTACTTGGTTGATAGTGTCTTTTGTTGTGCAGAAGCTCTTTAGTTTAATTATGTCACATTTGTCCATTTTTGTTTATTATACGATTACTTTTGTTGTCTATTATAAAACCTTTGCCGGAGCCTGTGCGCAGAATGGTATTTCTGAGGTTATCTTCCGTGGTATTTATAGTTTTAGCTTTTACATTTATGTCTTTAATCCATCTTGAGTTGATCATTGTATATTGTACAAGGAGGGGGTCCAGTTTCAATCTTCAGAATAGGGCTAGCCAATTATTCCAGCAACATTTATCAAATAAGGAATCCTTTCTCTGTTGCTTGCATTGGTCAGCTTTTTTGAAGATTAGTTGGTTGTAAGTGTGTGACATTATTTCTGGGCTCTCTATCCTCTTTCATTGGTCCATGTGTCTGTTTTTGTACCAGGATTATTCTGTTTTGTTTACTGCAGCCTTATAGTTTGAAGTCAGGTAGCATCACGTCTCCAGGTTTGCCCTTATTGCTTAGAATTACCTTAGTTTCACAAATTTTTTTATTCCATATGAATTTTTAAAGATATACTGTTTTCTAATTCTGTGAAGAACATCACTAGTCATTTGACAGGAATAGCATGAAATCTATAGATTTATTTTGACAGTATGTACCTTGTAACAATATTTATTTTTCCTACCCATGAGCATAGAATGCTTTTTCATTTGTTTGGTTGTCTCTAATTTCTTTGAGCACTGTTTTTGACCTTTTGGTGTATGGAAATGCTACTGAAATTTGTACATTGGTGTTGAAAACTGAATCTTTGTTGAAGTTGTTTATCAGATTTACAAACTGTTGGTTAGAGACTATGGGCTTTTCTATGCACAGAATCATAACATCGAAAATCAGTTAGTTTGACTTCCTCTCTTCCTATGTGGATATATTTTATTTTCCTCTCTTGCCTGATTTCTTTGGATAGGACTTCCAGTACTGTGTTGAATAGCAGTAGTGAGAGTGGGCATCCTTGTCTTTTTCTGTTTTTTAAGAGAAATATACTCAGGTTTTGCTCATTCAGTATGATGTTTGCTCTGGACTTGCAATAGATGGCTCTTATTAATTTGAAGTATGTTCCTTCAATGTCTAGTTAAGTGTTTTCAACATAAATGGATGTTGAATTTTATGGAAAGGCTTTTCTGTGTTTATTGAGAGAATCATGTGGTTCTTGTTTTTAGCTGTGTTTATTGGTAAATCGCATTTATTGATTTGTGTATGTTGAACCACCATTGCATCCCAGGGATACAGGCTACTCCATAATAGTGGATTAGCTGTTTGATGTACTGCTGGATTCAGTTTGCTAGTATTTTATTGAGGATTTTTGCATCTGTGTTCATCAAGGATATTGACCTGATATTTTCTTTTTTTGTTGTATATCTGCCAGGTTTGGGTATCAGGATGATATGTGTTTCATAGAATAAGTTGAGAAGTCCCTTCTCTTCCATTTTTGAAAATAATTTCAGTAGAAATAGTTCCATCTCTTCTTCATACATTTGGTAGAATTTGGCTCTGAATCTTTCTGGTCCTGAGCTTTTTCTGGTTCTTAACCTTTTTATTACTGATTTAATTTTGGAACATGTTGTTGGTCTGTTCAGGGATTCAGTGACTTCTTGGTTCAATCTTGGAAAGTTGTATGTTGCCAGGAATTTAATGATTTATTCTAGGTTTCCCACTTTGTGTGCATAGAGATGCTCATAATAGTCTCTGAGGGTTTTTTTTGTTTGTTTGTTTGTTTTAAAATTCTGGGTGCTTATGGTAATGCCGATTTGTCATTTCTGATTGTGTTTGTTTGGACCTTCTGTTTTCTTTATTCATCTAGCTAGTGGTCTATCAATTTTATATTTTTTTTCTAAGAATGAACTCCTGGGTTCATTGACCTTTTGTAAGTTTTATTTTTTAAATTTGCTGAAGATTGTTTTATGGCTGACCATGTGGCTGATTTTGGAGTATGTGCCATATTGAGATGATAACAATGTATATTCTGTTGTTTTTAGGTGGAGAGTTTTGTAGATGTCTATTAGGCCCATTTGATGAAGTTTTTAGTTCACATCCTGAATATCTTTGTTTTCTGCCTTTATTATCTGTCTAATACTGTCAGTGGGGTGTTGAAATCTCTTGTCATTATTGTGGGGTTATCTAAGAGTCTTTGTGAGTCTCTATGAATGAATTTTATGACTCTGGGTGTTCCTGTGTTGGATGAGTATATATGCAGGATAGTTAGGTCTTCTTGTTGAATTGAACCCTTTTCTATCATTTGTTACCACCAGAACTGCCACCATACCACCAGAAATGCCTTTTATTTATCTTTCATAATCATCGTTAGTTTTAGTCTGTTTTCTCTGAAATTCAAATAGTAACCCCTGCTGTTTCTGTTTTCCATTCTCTTGTAGATTATTCTTTATCCTTTTACTTTGAGCTTCTGGGTGTCATTGCATGTGAGATAATCTCTTGAAGATAGCATACAGTTGAGCCTTACATCTTTATCCAACTTACCACTCTATGCCTTCTAATTGGGGTATTTAGACCCTTTTACATTCAAGGTTAATACTGATGTGTAAATTTGATCTTGTTAGAGTGTTGTTACCTGGCTATTATGCAGACTTCATTGTGTGGTTACTTTAGTGTGTCAGTGACCTATGCACTTAACTGTGTTTTGGCTGTGGCTGGTAAGTCTTTCCTTTTCATATGTAGCACTCCCTTAATGACCTTCTGTAAGGAAGGTCTAGTGGTAACCAGTTTTTATTTGCTTATCTGAAAAGGATCTTACTTATCCTTTGCTTATGAAGCTTAATAGTTTGGTTGGATAGACAATTATTTGTTGGAATCTCTTTTCTAGAAGAATGCTACATATACCCCCCAGTCTTTTATAGCTTGTAGGGTTTCTTCTGAAAGGTCCACTGATAGATTAATGGAGTTATCTTGGTAGATTACCTGCCTCTTCTCTGCATCTTTCTGTATTAATTCCTTTTTTCACTGCTATAAAGATACTACTTGAGACTGGGCAATTTATAAACAAAAGAGGTTTAATTGACTCAGAGCTCCACATGGCTTGGGAGGCCTCAGGAAACTTACAGTCATGGTAAAAGGCAAAGGGGAAGCATGCATCTTTTTTACAAGGTGGCGAGAGAGAGAAGGAGTGAGAAAGGGAAATCCCAGACACATAGCAAACAACCAGATATCATGAGAATTCCCTCACTATCATGAGAACATCATGGGGGAAACTGCCCTCATGATCCAATCACCTCATGCCAGTTCCCTCCCTTGACACATGGGGATTAAAATGTGAGAAGAGATTTGGGTGGGGACACAGAGACAAATTATATAATTCCATCCCTGGCCCCTCCCAAATTTCATGTCCTTTACACATTTCAAAACCAATCATGCCATTCCAGCAGTCCCCTAAGTCTTAACTCATTTCAGCATAAACTCAAAAGTCCTAGTCCAAAGTCTCATCTGAGACAAGACAAGTCCCTTCTGCCTATGAGCCTGTATAATCAAAAGCAAGTTAATTGCTTCCAATATATAATGGGGATACAGGCATTGGATAGATGTTCCCATTCCAAATAGGAGAAATTGGCCAAGACAAAGGGACCATGGGCCCCATGTAAGTCTGAAACCTGGCAATGCAGTAGTTAAATCTTAAAGCCCCAAAATGACCTTATTGACTCCATGTCTTACATCCAGGCCAGATTGATGCAAGGGGTAGGTTCCCATGTCCTTGGGCAGCTCCACCCCTACGGCTCTGGAAAGTACAGCTCATGTGGCTGCCTTCATGGGATGGTACTGATGTCTATGCTTCTTTTGATTGCTCATCTTGCATAGTATCTCACACTTGTTCTCTGAATTTTCTCAATTTGTATGTTGGTCTTTCTAGTGAAAATTTGTGAAAGACATTCTCAAATATGCTTTCTCCATTGCTTGCTTTATCTCCTTCTCTTCTCTGATGAAAAATGAGTAATAGATTTGGTCTCTCTACTTAATCCCATATTTTTCAGAGGTTTTGTTCATTCCTCTTTAAAAAAATTTTTTTGTGACTGAGCTATTTCAGACAATTGGTTTTTGAGCTCTGAAATTCTTTCTTTAGCTTGCAAATTCTGCTGCCGATACTTGAGATTGTATTATAAAATTTTTCAAGTGAGCTTTTCAACTCTATCACATCAGTTTTGTTCTTGTTTATAATGGGCATTTTGTCTCTTCTGTATCTCTTTATTGTATTTATTTAATTCCTTGGATTGGTTTTCAACTTTTTCCTGGATGTTAATTTTCTTCATTTCTATTCATGTTTTGAATTCCATTTCTGTTGTTTCAGCCATTTCAGCCTGCTTAAGAACCATTGCTTGGGGACTAGTGTAATCATTTGGAGGTAAGACATTCTGACATTTGAGTTGCCAGAGTTCTTATGCTGGTTCTTTCTTATCTTTGTGAGCTGATGTTACTTCAGTTTTTAAAGTTGCTGTCCTGCTGATTTTTTTTTCTTTCAGCTTTTTTGATGCAGTTGGTGATTTAATTGTGGTATAAGTTTGGATCATTTGACTAACTTCATCTCTGGAAGATTTTAAGGGATCAAGTCCCAGCTCAGCACTCTTGGTTTGCATGCTGTAACTCTGTGGGTCTGTTAGTGGGTTGCCAGCTTTGTTCTTTGGCCCCTTGAGGTCAGAAACCTGCTCTGCTAGTTGAGTAAAGGTGTTTCCTGGCTGCTGGTCACAGAACTCCAATAGATGGTGCCAGCCAAAGCACTTTTTCAGGGTGGTGGTAGTGAGGTCAGTGCTTGTTTGCATATGCCAGCAGCTATACCAGTGTGAGGGAGTACATGTGCAATGACTAGGGTGAGGTACTGGCAGAAGTGGTGCTTCAGCATTCCTAAGTGTGCTCACATCTGTGGTGGGGTGCATGTGTGGGCAGGGTTGCTGGTCTTCAGGCTTATGCTTGCCCCAGTGGCAGCTGGGGCAGTAAGCTGGTGGGGTCAAGGCATTCAGCCTTCATACATGCTTTTGCACAATCAGTAGTGGCAGTGCAGGGGTGGCTGGGGTTACTGGCATCTGTGTGTTCATTTGCAGTGGTGGTAGTGACACTTGACTGGTATTCTAAGGCAAAGACAACATAAGTTATTCTTTCTCACAAGATTACAATCAATCTTAAAGCTTCACTGACCTAGGTAAGACTGAAACTAACAGACACCGCTAAACACTTGAATATTTTCTCTTGTTAAAATGCTTAAAATAATTGAATTGTATTTATTAAATAGTTAATGTTTTAAGTTTCTGTTTACACTCTAATGCAGAAGGCAATTTTCTCTAAATCACAGTACCAGAGTATTCACAAAGAATGTTTTATAATATATTTTACCAAAAATATGTAAACTTTTAAAACTGTTCATTGTTTATATGTTGGTAAGCATGACTATTTTAACTTTCTATTGAAGTTTCATGATTAAATATTACAGTAATGATTATGAGGTGATGTCTAGAAAAAGACTTACATCAAAAATAAAGTTTAAAATGTCTTTGTTCAAATTTGCAGGTTGAAGAGAAGAAAAATGTCCTTTGATTAATAGAATATTTAAAAACTTGCTATTAAGAAATTTTGTTTTGTTTTATCCATGTATATGATTTACATATTTCAACACCTGAAATTATTTACGTGTCCTCCCTCACAACTTTAACAAACCAACTCTGTCAAAGATAAACCATCCAAAGTACAAAGCTACAGCAATGGCTTTCTCCCTAAAGTGGCTGTTAGGAAAAGTTTTAAAACTTTGCTATTAGCTAGCCAGAAAGATATAATCATCTTGTGTGGTGATTAATGCAAATAATTATTGTTAAAGATGTATCTAAGAAAACAAAAATGAGGCAGTCTTTAAACTGGAGCAGTGCAGGTAATTCACTTATAGGGACCAATAGTATAAGTTTACTTTAACCTTTTACATACCTTGATTGAAATAAGACGCACTTCGCTGACTGCATAGTTAAGTGTCTTATTTCCCATAATGCTCCTAAACCTGCTATAAATTGTCTTGTTTTGGTCATCACTCTCCATTTGTCCTGAACAACATTCTCTCCTCTTCTCAGGCTTGTCTTCTTCTGTCTATTTGTAAAATCTCATTTAAATGTTGGCCTTCTTTTTCATCTGTGTATCATCATTGTCAAACTCCCCTCCTTTAGCTCAATATGGCTTATATTTTCTATGCCTGTATTCATTTTTTACATGTAAAAATGTCTTAATTCTCCAATGCAATAATAATTTCCTTGAAGATAAAGGTTATTTTAGATGTCTTCATATTCCCTTAAAGAACTCATTAAAAGAATAGATATCTTAAGAATAAATATAAATCTTCACACATATGAACAGCTGATTTTTAAAAAAGGTGTCAGGACCATTCAATAGGAAAAGAAAAGTCATTTCAGCAAATGTTGTTGGAAAAATATATCCACATGCAAGGTAATGAAGTTGGATGTCTACTGTGTATCATATGCAAAAATTAATTCAAAGTGAATCTAGGACATAATCTTAATAGCGAAAACTCTTAGTATAAAACATAAAGGGAAAACCTTATGACATTGTATTTAGCAATTTTTTTGGATATAACACCAAAAATACCTGAAATACAAAAATAAATAAACTAGGTTTTATTAAAATTAAAACTTTGGTGTAACAAAGGACCCAATCAACAGAGTGTAAGGTAAGTTGCAGCATTAGAGAAAATATTTTCAAATTATATATTTGGTAAGGGATTAATATCCAGAATGTATAACAAACTCCTCCAACTAAACAACCACCACAACAATAAAATAATCCAATTAAAAATGGGCAAATTACTTCAATAAACATTTTTCAAAAAAAAATACATATATCTAGTAAGTAGATGGAAAGATTCTTAATATAATTAGTCTTTATGGAAGTGCAAATCAAAATCACAATGAGATAGCACGGTGAAATACCTACCAGGGTAGATATAATCAATAAAACAGAAAATAAGAGTTTGTAATAATGTAAATAAATGAGAACATTTGAGCCTCAGTGATGGCAATGAAAAATGGTGAAGTCACTATGCAAAACAATTTGACAATTTTCCAAGAGGTTATAAATATAACTACTATATATCCAAAATAATTGAAACAGGGACAGGACTTGAACAAACATTTGTACAACAATGTTCATAACAGCATTATTCACAATAGCCAAAAGTTGGAAACACCCCAAAGTTTAATTAGATGGATAGATGGATAGATAAACCAAATGTGGTATATACATACAATGACATGTTATTCAGCATTAGAAAAATAAAATTCTGATGCATACTACAACTTTTATGAACATTTAAGACAATGTGCTAAACAAAATAAGTTAGACAGAAAAGACTACGGTAGGATTCCACTTCTATGAGTAACAGAATAGGCAAATTCATAGAAGCAGAAAGTAGAATAGAGGTTACCAAGGCTGGGGGAAGGGAATGTGGGAAGTATTGTTTAATGGGTATAGAGTTTTATTGGTAATTATAAAATATTTTGAGTATGGATACTAGTGAGAGTTATGCAAATTGTGAATATATTTAATGCCAATGAATTATACATCTATGAATTGTAAGATTGTAATTATTTTGCTATATGTATCTACAACAATAAGAAGACATACACTAACCTAACACAATATTATTTCAAAACATTTGATAAAATAGCTAAATTAGATGGATTAACATGCATTACTATCCAAAATTTGGCATGCTTTTAGCTACCCAGGTGAATAAGATAGTTAAGTGCAATAGCTTTGATCTTGCCTCTTTATTTCTCCTCTCATTATGATATTATACTGATTCTCTGGTGCTCTTTCCGAGTAGTTACCCTCAGCTCATGAGTAAATGTCCCAATTGTAAAATTTCTGACTGATTAAATCCAAACAAAACATGTAAGTTAATCTTCTTCTTTTTTTTTATTTTATTTTAAATTTTTTTTTTTTATTATACTTTAGGTTTTAGGGTACATGTGCACAATGTGCAGGTTTGTTACATATGTATCCATGTGCCATGTTGATTTCCTGCACCCATTAACTCGTCATTTAGCATTAGGTATATCTCCTAATGCTGTCCCTCCCCCCTCCCCCCACCCCACAACAGTCCCTGGAATGTGATGTTCCCCTTCCTGTGTCCATGAGTTCTCATTGTTCAATTCCCACCTATGAGTGAGAACATGCGGTGTTTGGTTTTTTGTCCTTGCGATAGTTTACTGAGAATGATGTTTTCCAGTTTCATCCATGTCCCTACAAAGGACACGAACTCATCATTTTTTATGGCTGCATAGTATTCCATGGTGTATAGGTGCCACATTTTCTTAATCCAGTCTATCGTTGTTGGACATTTGGGTTGGTTCCAACTCTTTGCTATTGTGAATAGTGCCACAATAAACATACGTGTGCATGTGTCTTTATAGCAGCATGATTTATAGTCCTTTGGGTATATACCCAGTAATGGGATGGTTGGGTCAAATGGTATTTCTAGTTCTAGATCCCTGAGGAATCGCCACACTGAATAATAAAATTAAAATGAAGAAAATTTAAGGGCTTGTGAAAATTTCCAGACCAATAAGAGTCAGGAGTGGGACTAGAAAGTAAATTACTTGAGGTGTATTAAGTGTTAATGCTGCTAAGACAAGGGTCTTAGGATTAAATTTGATGTCAATATTTTTACATGTAGACAGTCTATGCCTGATCTGCAAATTAGGTAGTCCAATATTAAAATAATAATTTCTTGGATCTAGATTTATTTGGAATGATGGAGTGTAATACATATGTATCTACATTTTCAAAGAAGAATTGATGTGGCTGGCTCTTTCTTCTCTAAGTCATAACTGAAATGTCACTCCCTCAGAGAACCCTTTCTTGGCCATCCTCTTAAAGTGTCTTCCATTACTCTACATTACATTATCCATTATATTTTCTTATATTGCATATTGCACTCAAATATTTAATATACTTACTTGTTTATTGTTCTACTTTTATTGGAACATATGATTATCCTAGTTTGTCTTTTTCACCTTTTTGTGCCTGGCAACAAAAATAGTATGTGGTACTGACAAAGGATTCAGTAGATTTCTACTGAATGAGTGGGTAAAGCCAAATTCAGGGCATATGGAATGAAAGGAAACAAGATGGCTACAAAAATCTCTGGTGCATTTATATAGGAGTGGTGAAGGAAGAGAATTGAGGAAGCCTTCTTAAAAATAAAACAAAGACCTAATAGAATGTAAGCAGTTGTGAAAAGTTGAGACAGCAGGAGGGTGCAGTAGGGGAGAATTGAATACAGAATGAAGTAGGGCAGTACAGAGCTTCATGTGGGAGGTCAATTTGCTGAACTCTTCTAGAAATCAGTGACATGGGAATTTGCTATGAAGGTGTTATTCAGCTTGATCTTTGTCTAGGCTGAAAATGAAAACATTTCTGAAACACCAGAAATAAAGACACACAACGTGTTACGTATAGCCAGAGAGGCACGGTAAAATATTCACTTAGCTATGAAGTAAAAATTACCTCAGACCTAAGAAGTCTGGCAGAGTAATTCCTACCTAAAAATGATCATTTGGGCCGGGCGCGGTGGCTCATGCCTGTAATCCTAACACTTTGGGAGGCTGAGGCGGGTGGATCACTTGAGGTCAGGAGTTCAAAATCAGCCTCGCCAACATGATGAAACCCTGTCTCTACTAAAAATACACACACACACACACACACACACACACACACACACGAATTGGCCGGGTGTGGTGGCAGACACTTGGTAATCCCAGCTACTCGGGAGGCTGAGGCAGGAGAATTGCTTGAACCTGGGAATCGGTTGCAGTGAGCCAAGATAGTGCCACTCCACTCCAGTATGGGTGAAAGAGTGAGACTCCGTCTCAACAAAAAATACAATACAATACAATGAAATAAAATAAAATAAAATAGAAAATGATCATTTGAGCTTTTGTAACAATTTATTTTAAGGATGAAATAATAACATTTATCAAACGGGGGGAGAAAATGCAAGCAGTAAAATGCAAATAAGCAATTTGACAAAACTACTGTCTTTGAATATTGTGGATCGAGGTACCAGCTTACTGAAATTTCCAACAATTCCAGTGTAGCAATCTATGGACAAATTACAAAATCTGAGAACTTCATAGTGATACCCTGGAAACAAAAAATGTGGCTCTACTTATGGAAGCTCCATTAAAATAAATATGAAAATTTATGAAGTCCTGAAGCCCAAACTTTACTTGGAGGAGCATAGCATTTGGGTCCTATTTTGTATAGAGGAAAGGAGACTCTATTGACAAAGACTAAACAGAATGTGGTAGAAGTGTGTATTTCCTCAGTAGAAATAACAAAGAATTGATGTTTCTAAGGAGTCTCACCTTTGGTATATTTTGTACTAAGCTCATTTGTCTTTGTTGGCATAATATTCTCCAAAATATCATCATTCTGTTTGAGTAAAGCAAGATCATGGATATTCCCTTTCTCATTTTTCTATCTTTCTTTCTTCTTTTCTTCTACTCTTAATAATGAGAAAGAAAGCAATTCCATGTCCCTAGTCTTAACTTACTCTGCAATAAATAGAAGCTGTGAGTCAGTCTTCTTCTTGTACTCCCTGATGGGGACATTCAGGCTCTGAAAAATTTTCTATTGCTAATCTCATCATTTTGTGATTTTGTTTTCATTGCTTGCCTTTGTGTCTTTTAAAAATCACTTTTTGTGCTTCCTTAAACTTCATTAAGTTATCATTAGTTTTCCTCAGTTTGATATATTATAACCTATGTATGCTCTTTCAGCATGATTGATTACATTCTGCACTTCTCTTTCTTTTACAGTGGCCTTTAAAATCTACCACTACATACCCTCGAATGTAATTATTTATGGATGGCAAGCATAGCCTGTGAGCATACATCCATTTACCTTTGGGCGCTTTATATTTTCCCTCTATCCTTTGCTTCCATGACACTAAACGACTCAAATTTGTCATGCACTTCCTACAGACTTCTGTGACTGGCTTTGCTTACAATCATACAGCTCAGTTTTCTATCCCTTAATCAAAGCTCAGGTAAGAAAAATTGCTGTTTAACTGTTCCACATTTTCCAATATAGCCAATCTAATAAGTGTGGTTTGAGCTAAACCAAATCAAGAATTGCTATTACCTTTAAATTATTTTTATTTATACTTTGAGAGTTTCAAAATCTAAAATGATTTTCATTTTGATTTATGTCATTTTTTAAAAGATTAGACAAAATATCTTTCTCTTCTCACTTTGTAGATTATGCACAAAGTTAACTTCTTAGACTGTGACCTATAATTTAAAATCTTAATCATTTGGCCACCTACATAACTCTCCCGAAATCATACAATTATGTTTTTGCTTCACTTTCCTTACGTCTTCCAATAGCGATCATAGTTTTCTTCTAACCGTTTTTAGATTCCCGTTCCAACTAAATTTTTTGGGTTGGATACACTGGTCATAATTTTCTGAAGATGTTTTTGATATGCAATACTTAATTATACAAATTTCAATATCTACTCATGCAAAACAGGCATGTGTTTACTACAAATTGGGACAGAGAATGTGTCAAACATGTAAAGTAAGCCTCATTATCAAACTGGTTTTGGCATCAGTGATGTAGATATTGTGTTAAATGGAGAAGCTTTGATTATTTTTAGAACTTCATTGGATAGGTTGTGATGATTGATTGTCATGCTGGACTAATTTTTATAGAGAAGATGATTAGGCAGAGTCTCTGTGAATTCTACAAATTCAATATGAGCCTTTAGTGGACCTTTTTCATTTCCCAGCTGTTTCTCACAACAAACACTTTCACTTTTAATTTTAAGTTCCTTGTAGATAAAATCTGTGCTTTTCAATATGACTTTCAGGATCCTTCAGAATTATATTCCATCTAATCTGTCCAACTTATCACGTAATTTTCCTAAATATAAATATTTCACTTAATCCAGGTTAGGGTAGGTTTTACATCTACTAAAATATTCTGAGGAGGGAAATGTTTGCTTCTGTATGTTTGCTCATGATTTATCTCAGGTCTAGAATACTGTCTCCTCTACTGTCTATCCAAATTCTATTGAGATCAAGTGCCATATCCTTTAGCAAGCAAATCTTCACTTAGTCTAGCCCATTTTATGCACTATTTTGCAAGAGTAGTTTGTTTGTGTCATGTAATTCAGTTTTTGGTTGCATGCTGATTTGCATTACGATTTAATATTTCCACAGATATAATGTGTTTTTGTTTAATTGGTTGCTGTGTAAGCTCCTTCAGGAGAGGGACTATGCATTGCCTTATTATGTTAGTGTAGTATGGCAAAGAGGAAATGTTTCTGAGTAATCGAGTTTCTCATTCTGGCTTCTCCACTTATTTTCTGTGTGACCTTGGATTAGTTAACCTCTTTGAGCCTTATTTATTTCTGAAAAATAAAATTGTGATAATCATGGTACTTACTTTGACAGTATTGTCATAAGAAACAAAAAAGATAATGCATGTAGTCTATTTTGCTGAATACTTGACCCATACAAAATTATCAATAAAAAGAGTATAGCTTAGCGGTTAAGGATATAGTTTCTAGATATGTACTGCCCAATTTGATAACCACTAGCTACATATGACTATCACACTTAAATTAATATAAAATATAATTTAATCCCTCAATTGTACTAGCCACATCTCAAGTGTTTAATAGCCACATATGTCAGGTTGCTACCATATTAGGTATTATAGGTAGATAATATCGTAGGAGTTAAGAAAAAAATCCCCCTTCATTGTATAAAGGCTCACTGAAAATCAACTGATAAAAAACAGAATAATAAGAGAAGAAGCATTCAAATTTATTATTGAGAATAGGTAGAAAATCACAACGTGATTACCCCACCACATAATGGGTTACAGATGGTTATATGCACTTGTTAGGGGAAAGGAAAGTAGGAAATTTAGGATAATTTTAGAGGGGTAGTAAGTAATTCTTAGGGTAATTCAATGGGATATAAGATCATACAATGGCTCAAGACAAATTCTGTTTGACCCACAGGACAGACAATGGTTTGTGACAAAAGTCTGTCCAGGAGTGTTGACAGGCTTCAGTCTTTCCTCTCATGATTTGAGTTCTGTAAATGAAACTCAGCGGAAAGACCAGAGGTAATGGTTTTATTCTTTGGCAGTTCTGGACTTTAAGCAGGTAAGAGAACTTCAGAGATTAACTTGATACTGTGCTTTGGGAGAGACAGAGGATTGAGAGATGACGGGATGGGGTATTCAGAGAGAACTTGAGGTTTCTTCTTCAATTCAGCATGTCAGACCACTATCCCTGGTAAATATGGATACAAAAATCCTCAACAAAATACTAGCTAACCAAATCCAGCAGTATATCAAAAAGACAATACACCATGATTAGGTGGGTTTTATACCAGGGCTGCAGGTATAGTTTAACATATGCAAGTCAATAAGTGTGAAACATAACATAAAAAAAGAATTAAAAACAAAAATTATATTATTATCTCAATAGATGCAGAAAAAGCATTTGACAAAATCCAGCATCGCTTTATGATTAAAACCCTCAGCAAAATTGGCTTAGAAGGGATATACTTCAAGGCAATAAAAGCCATCTATGACAAACCCACAGAAAACATTATAATGAATGCAGGAAAGTTTAAAAATTCCCCCTAAGAACTGCAACAAGACAAGGATGCCCACTTTCAACACTTCTATTCAACATAGTACTTGATGTCCCAGCCAGAGTGATCAGACAAAAAAAAGAAAGGAAGGAAGGAAGGAAGGACAAAAGAATGAAAGAAAGAGAAAGAAGAAAGAAAGAAAGAAGAAAGAAAGAAGAAAGAAAGAAAAAAGAAAGAAAAAAAGAAAGAAAGAAAGAAAGAAAGAAAGAAAGAAAGAAAGAAAGAAAGGAAGAAAAAAAGGAAGAAAAAAAGGAAGAAGGAAAGAGTTATGCTAGTTGGCATAGAGAAAGTCAAACTGTGACTCTTCATTGATGATATGATACCATACCTAGAAAACACTAAAGAGTCAGTTGAAAAGCTTTTAGATCTGATAAATGAATTCTATAAAGTTTCAGGATACCAAATTGATGTACACAAATCGGTAACACTGCTTTATACCAACAATAGCCTTAGAACAGCTGCAAAAACAATAAAATACTTAGAAATGTACCTAACAAAGGAGGTGAAAGATTTTTACAAGGAAAACCACAAAACATTGCTGAAAAAAATCATCAATGACACAAACAATAGAAACATATTTCATTCTCATAGATGGGTAGAATCAATATTGTGAAAATGACCATACTGCCAAAATCAACAGATTCAATGTAATTATCATCAAAATACCATCACCATTTTTCACAAAAGTAAACAACAACAACAATACAATTTTAAAATTCATATAAAACCAAAAAAGAGCCCACATAGCAAATGCAAAACTAAGCAGAAAGAACAAACTTGGAGGTATCACATTACCTAGCTTGAAACTATACTACAAGGCTGTAGCTACCAAAACAGCACAGTAGTGGTATAAAAATAGGCATGTAGACTAATGGAACAGAATAGAGAACCCAGAAGTAAAGCCAAATTCTTACAGCCAACTGATCTTTGAAAAAGGAAACACAAATATAAAGTGGAAGAAGGACATTCTATTCAACAAACGGTGCTGAGATAATTAGCAAGCTACATGTAAAAGAATAAAACTGGATCCTCATCTCTCACCTTATAAAAAAATCAACTCAAGATAAATCAAAGGCTTACATCTAAGACCTGGAATCATAAAAATTCTCAAAGATAACGCTGGAAAAACTCTTTTAGACATTGGCTTAGGCAAAGAGTTCATGACCAAGAACCCAAAAGCAAATGTAACAAAAACAAACAACAACAACAACAACAAAATAGATGGGACCTAAGTAAGCTAAAAAGCTCCCGCACAGCAAAATAAATAATCAGCAGAGTAAACAGACACCCCACAGAATGGGAAAAATATTTGCAAACTATGCATCTGTCATAGGACTATTATCTAGAATCTATGATAACTCAAACAAATCAGCAAGAAGAAAAACCAAATAACTGAATCAAAAACGGGCAGAGGACATGAATAGATAATTCTCAAAAGAAGATACACAAATGGTCAACAAATATGTGAAAAGATGCTCAACATCACTAATTATCAGGAAAATGCAAATTATGACCACAATGAGATACCACCTTACTCTTGTAGGAATGGCCATAATTAGAAAATCAAAAAATATATAATAGATGTTGGTGTAAATGTGCTGAAAAGGTAACACTTTTACACTGCTAGTGGGAATGTAAACTAGTACAAACACTGTGGAAAACAGTATAGAGATTCTTTAAAGAACTAAAAGTAGAACTATCATTTGATTCAGGAATCCCACCACTGGGTATCTACCCCAAGGAAAAAAATATATATTATATGAAAAAGACATAATTGCAAAAATAAGGAACCAGCCTAAATGCTCATCAATGAATGAGAGGATAAAGAAAATGTGGTATATATATACCACATAATACTACTCAGCCAAAAAAAGGAACAAAATTATGGCATTTTCATCAACCAGTATTGAGTTTAAGACCATTATTCTAAGTAAAATAACTCAGAAACGGAAACCCAAATATCATACATTCTCACTCAAAAATGGGAGCTAAAGCTATGAGGATTCAAAGACACAAAAATGATATAATGAACTTTGGGGACTTGCTGGGAAGGGTAGGAAGGGATTGAGGGATCAAAGTCTACACAACTGCTTGGGACAGGTGCACAAAAATCTCAGAAATTACCACTTAAGAACTTATTCAGGTAACCAAATACCACCTGTTCCCCAAAAACTATTAAAATTTTTAAAACTAAAATAAAATATTTATTTAAATATTTTTAAAAACTTTATATGTGTCCTTATGTGTTAGGTGAGTCTTTTGAAGACAGGACATACTTAATTGGTAAAGGTTTATCTAGTCTGCCATCGTTTATTATTTAAGTGCAGCATTTAGTCCATTTACTTTCAATGTCAATATTGCGAGGTGAGGTACTGTTCTATTCATCATGCTAGTTTTTGCCTAAGTACCTTGTTTTTTTTATTATTATGCTATTGTTTTATAGGCCCTGTGAGATTTATACTTTAAGGAGGTTCTATTTTGGTGTATTTCTAGTTTAATTTTGCTGGATACAAAATTATTGGCTGACAGTTATTTTGTTTCAGGAGGCTAAAGATAGGACTCCAATCTTTTCTGGTTTGTAAGGTTTCTGCTGAGAAATCAGCTGTTAATCTGATTAGCTTTTCTTTATAGGTTATTAGATTCTTTTGTCTCAAAGATTTTGGGATTCCTTTCTTCATCTTGACTTTAAATAACCTGATGACTATGTGCCTACGTGATGACCTTTGCATGATGCATTTTTCAGGAGTTCTTTGAGCTTCTTGTATTTGAATGTCTAGATAGCTAGCAAAGTGAGGGAAGTTTCCTTCAACTGTTTCCTCAAATAAGTTTTCTAAACTTCTAGATTTGACTTCTTTTCTCAGGAGCACCAATTATTTTTAGGTTTGGTCATTTAAACTAATTCCAAATTTTTTGAAGATGTTATTTATTTATTTACTTATTTATTTAGTCTTTTTGCTATTGAGTTAATTTGAAATTCTTGTCTCTAAGTTCTGAAGTTCTTTTTTCTGTTTGTTCTAGTCTATTGTTGAAATCATCCAGCGAATTTTGCATTTCTCTAAGTGTGTCTTTTATTTCCAGAAATCGTTATTTTTTTTCTTTATAATATCTATTCCTCTGAAGAATTTTTCATCCATAAACTGTATTTTTTAAATTTTTTTAAGTTGGTTTTCACCTTTCTCTGGTATCTCCTTAGTAGTTAACTTTCTGAATTCTTTATCTGGCAATTCAGAAATTTCTTCTTGGTTTGGATCTATTGCTGAGGAGCTTGTGTAAACTTTGGGGAGTGTTATAAAACCCTGTTTTGTCATGTTGCCAGAATTACTTTTCTTTTTCCTTCTTATTCTGATAAACTATTTCTTGAGATTGTTGAATTGTGATTTTTTGTTTTTTTTCTTTTTTCCCTCTTATAAATCAGATTTTAATGTTGAATTTTGCATAATTTGATTCTTGGTGCTTGTAGGGGTGAAGACTCTGTATGAGATTCTTAGTTATAGAGAGTCTTTGTGCACTGGTTTTCCCAGGTGCTGGTTATAATTGTTATATTCTTGCTGTATGGGTGAGTTTACTCTCTTTTATGAAGTTGAGATGACAGAGATCTCTTGAAGCTTATCTCATTCTCTTGTAGTATACAGTGTATTTATTTATTTAACTTTTCCCCAGTGTTTTATTTACTGAGTTGATGATTCAGGTTTTAGGTCAATCAGAGAGAACCCCTGGGGGGCACCAGTTGTGCCTAAGGAAGGTGAGTAGATGTAATACCCAATGATGGGCTGAGGTCCCAGCCTTGAGGATGGTGGCTGAGGGAGCTCTTAGTTAAATGTGCCGAAGTTTTATCAGGATGGAGAGTGTGAACTACTTCAGCTCCCCTGCTAGGTCAGCAGGAAAGCTATTCACCTCACAGCCTCACTCCTGTTCTAGTGTTTCAGCTATTCAGATGAGACAGGAACCTCTTTTCATGTATAAAAATGTTGATGTTCCAAGTAGGGACGAATCATCACTCTGCCTTTCATGTGGCCCGAATCTGAAGTGTATTCCTCCTGTGGGGCTGCACTCACCATGGATTGTTCCAGAAAAGCTGTCTGTAGGTGCCTCCATGCTGCAATGTTGTTGGGGAAGCCCCAGTTGCACCTGCAGTGGAGCGCCATAGGGGATAAAGGACCCCTTCTCCAAAGCCTTTCACAATCACAGAGGCTGCTTGACTGTTGCAGTATAGGTGCAGACTTTCCCTACAGTGCCCAGCACTGCAGTTGTGTCTCTGCTCTGATAAACTACCCACTGGTGGAAAGATCTGGAACTCAAGACCTGCTGTTCAGATTATTTTGTCCCACGAGGTAATCCCTTGATGTGGTGCTCTTCCCTTCCCCTAGGGGTGGGGCTTCCTGAGAGCCAGACTGCAGTGATTATTATTGCCTTTCTGGGTCTAGCCACCAAGCAGGGCTACCTGGCTCCCTGCTGGTGCTGGGGACTGTCTGTAAAGTCTTGTGATGTGATCCATCTTCAGGTCTCCCAGCTATTTGTACCAGGAACTGCTCTTGCGGACGTGGCAGGAGAGTGAATTAGACTGTGAGAATCCTTGGTTGTAAATATATTTAGTGTGCTAGCTTTTCTGAATGCTGGTTATCCTAGCAGTGAAGTTGTCACGTTTACAGACTCACGACCTCTGGTTAGCCAAGATGTTGTAGGCAGTGGTATTAGCTGTTGCTTTTTCCTTCCCAGGAGCAGAGTTATTCTGTCATGAGTTGTTATAATGGCCTGAGTTGCCTTTAGCCAGGAGGTGGCACTTTCCAGAGAACACCAGTTGCAGTAGTAGCAGTGGGATATAAGCTTTTCTTAAGTTGGCCAGAGTAGTAATTCTGGTTTCTCAGGTGATGGGTGGGGCCATAAAGCTCCCAAGAGTGTATATCTTTTGTGTGTGGCTACCAGGTCAGGTAGAGAAATATTATCAGGCTGGGGCAGGGTTAGGTGGGTCTGGGCTCAGACTCTCTTTGAATGGGGCTTGCAGTGGCCACTGTGGGGCATGGGGACATGCTTATTACACCAAAGGGATTCTGTTCCAGAGGGGATTGGGATTATGTCTGCTTCTGCTGCAGCATATAATTAGTCAGGGAAATGGGGGATAGCTGGTAGTGAAAGGTTTCACCCTGCATCCATGTAATTGGTGAGACCGGTCTCACTCCCACAGTGCCCCACTAACAGCACCAAGTTTAGATTCAGGCAGCTTGTGTGTGGAACTCAAACCTGCCTCAGGCCGTAAACTTCTCTGCTGAGCAAGGAAGCTTGCCTTGCAGGCCTTGCCTCTCCCTGTCTGTCCACAATATCAGTGGCAGCTCCTGTGCTTGTATCTGCATCAGTTTCCATTTATCCACAGATTCTTCTAAGAAATGTTTGTGCCCATTGGAAATTATTACAAAATTTAGTTGGAAGCTTCTTACACACTGTTACACCTCCCTAATTTCACTGAGTGTGCTCACCAAGGGTCCCAATGAGAGAGTCAGGGATGGCTTCCCTAGGCTTGAGCTGGAGAATGGGAGTGCCAATAAGGCTCTTTCTGCTGCAGCTTCTACTTTTATATTTTATGCAGTTCTCTAAACTCATTCTACCTCTAGGTAAGGTTAAATCCTTCTCTTGTGATCTGGATTTTTAGATTCCCCAGTGAGGACGTGTGTTCAAGTGCAGCTTTTCCCCTTCTCACACTTGGGGAACTCACGGTTTTTCACCTTTCTCAGAATTTGCAGCTGCTTGCCACTTCTTTCA
Source organism: Nomascus leucogenys (assembly GCF_006542625.1). NCBI lineage: Eukaryota > Metazoa > Chordata > Mammalia > Primates > Hylobatidae > Nomascus > Nomascus leucogenys. Next base: position 72,330,922 of record NC_044406.1, on the reverse strand, counting down.
AAAGATCTGTGAATTCTTTCAGTTTTTCTGGTATGTTTCCGCAGTGGTTCTTAGAGTAAAAGTTCCTGGTGTGAGTTTCCACACACTGTTTTTTTGTTTGTTACCTGCACATTAGCCCTGTCTCCTCTCTGCCACCTTCCCTCAGCATTCTTTTCTAGACTTTTAGAAAATTATTTAGTTAAAAATTGTCTGTTTTTCAGCAATTTTGAAATATATGACATATTCACTGTGGTCATAATGCAGTGCAATACATAACTAAAGCTTGTACTTTCAGTCTAACTGAGAATTTTTACAGTTTGATAAACATACTCCATTTCCTCATCCCTCCCCTTCCTCCTAACCTCTGGCAACCATCTAAAATATTTTTTTATATACTTCATTCTCTTCACCTCCTTAATTTACAAGTGTTTTAATGCTACTTGTCTTTCAAAGTCTAAATAAAGTGTGCTTTCTGTACAAAGTATTCCATGATCTCTTTAACAAGCAGTGATCTCTTCTTCGTTTGAATTTACACAGCTCTATATTTGTAACCATTATTTCTGGCACTTCTCAGTATACGTTTTCAGTATAACGAATTTTATAAATTTTTTTTCTCACCAGACACAGTGGCTCACACCTGTAATCTCAGCACTTCGGGAGGCCAAGGCAGGTGGATCACCTGTCAGGAATTCAACACCAGCCTGTCCAACATTGTGAAACCCCATCTCTACTAAAAATAAAACAATTAGCTGGATTTATGGTGCGTGCCTGTAGTCCCAGCTAGTCAGGAGGCTGAGGCCCGAGAATCATTTGAACTCAGGAGGCAGGGTTTGCAGTGAGCTGAAATTGCAACACTGCATTCCAGCCTAGGCAACAGTGAGGCTCCATCCAAAAAAAATAGCCTTTCTTCTCAAATCTACTGCAAACTCCTAGAAGGCAAGGGCTGTAGCTTACCAAAATTAAAATAAAATTGTCCAAGCTCCTGAAATGTTTTATTATTATGGCTTTTTTATTACAATACAATATACATAATATTTACCATGTCAACCATTTTAAAGTGTTCATTTAAAGTAGTATTAAGAATATTTATGTTTCTGGGCACAGTGGCTCATGCCTGAAGTCGCAGCACTTTGCTTTTATAGGGGAGGACTGTTTCTTTGAAAATGTATCTATGACGTTGGTTTGGTAAGACACTTTGGCTTTTATTCTGGTGCATGCAGTAACATAGTATTGGTATAACTTTTTTGCATGTAGTAAACATTACTAGTGGTTTCTGTATTTTCCTCATTGGCTTAAGTTGTAATTGGTAGTGGAGGCTGTGGTAAAATTTTTCTGGGGATTTGAATGCCTGTTGGGCCTGTCTTCTGTCTCCAATGGTGGTAACAGTGGGCTGAGTGTGACAGTCCTTGAGCTTCAGAGTAGCATATGCTGGCACCAGTGTTAATGGGTTCTGGCATGCTGATTCTTGAGCCTCTAGATGGCTAGCTTTGGTGCTGGGAAGGTCAGTGGTTGCCCAGTTCTTGGGCCTGCAAGTGGTGCATGCTAGTGGTTGCCAGTTATGTTGGTAGTGGCGTAGCGGCAAGTTTAGTAGTACAAACCAGAGACATTAGAAGAAGTGCCATGGTATGCACAGTGGTGGAATAGTTTGGGTGATTCTCAGGCACCTGGAGCTTGTGCTTGGGCACTAGGAGGTGGGTGTTTTCAGGTTAGGTGACTCTACCCTTAGACTCCATAGTGGTGCTTGCATATACTGGCTGTGGTAGGCATACGCAAGGTAATCCCCAGGCCCCAGAAGAATGTTAATTCTAGGGTAGCAGCAGGCATGCTATGACCTTGCTACTGAGGAAAGCAGGGTTGCTTTTAAAGGTAGAAGATATAGGCAAGTGGCTGGAGAGTGCATACTTTACCTGTGCCTCAGTCCACCATCAGCTAACAATGGAGGTAGTTGCAAGCAGTAGCATTTCTCTTGGGAGGCATAAAAATCCATATCCTTTCCTCTGCTTCGGGAGGCAGGGTCGCTGCCAGTGGCTCCTGCCTCTGCCCTGGTGGTAGTGGTTGTGGACGGTGAATGTCAGTCAAGCTCCAGGGATGTGGAGATGCAGAGGCTTTTAAGCCTCAGGCCAGAAAGTATTTTGGTAGAGGCTGGGCTCTCAATATACATTCTACTGCAGCTGCTTAGGACTCAAGAGTTTGTGGGACTCAGTGTGAGCCATTTTTGTGTACTGTGGCATATCACCAAATCCTATTTATCAAAACTACTTTGTCAATCTATGCCTTATAATTGAGGAATTCAATTTATTTATGCATATTTAAAGTAATTACTGGAGGTGAGGCAAGATGACAGAACAGAAGGCTCTATCAATCATCTCCCCAAACAAGGACACCAATTTAACAATTATCTACACAATAAAAGCACCTTTATAAGAACTAAAACTCAGGTGAGCACTCACAGTATCCAGTTTTAAGTACATATCTCTAAAAGCGACACAAAGGAGGTATTAAGAACAGTCTCAAATCACCAACATCTCTCCTTCCCCATGCCTCGACAGTGTTGTTGTGTTGTGGAGAGCATTTCTATGTGTTGACAGATGGAGAACAAAGCAATTGAGAGGCATTGAACTCAGTGTTGTCCTGTTATAGGGGAAAAGACAACTAGATCAAACTCAGTTGAAACCAGCTCACGGAAGGAACATTTAAACTAGCCCTAGCCCTCTCTATGATAATCCCAGCAGTGGAAACTTGAGTTATCAAAAGCCTTGCTACTGTGGGTTAAAGTGCTGTGGGGCCCTAATAAACTTGAAACACAATCTAGGTCTTAAGGACGTCAACTTTTAGGTGAGTGCTAGTGCTGAACTGGTCCCAGAAACAGTAGACTGTGGGGACATGTGACCTACAGAGACGTTAGATTGGCTGACTAAAAGAGTGCTAGCATCAAACCTTCCCTAACCCGAGGCTGCATAGCTCACAACTTTAAAAGACATTCTTTCTTTCTGTTTGAGGAGAGGAGAGGGCAGAATGGAGAAGACTTTGTTTTGCATCTTGGATACCAACTCAGCCACAGCAGTATAGAGCACCAGTATGAGCTGTGAGCGTACTTTCCAGTCCTTAGCTCCTAGAAGACATTACTGGACACACTCTGGTCCAGAAAGAAACCTGCTGCCTTGAAGGGAAAGACCCAGTCCTGGCATAATTTGTCACCTGCTAACTGAAGAACCCTTGGGCCAAGAATAACCAGCAGTGATACTCAGGTATTACATCCAGGGCCTTGGCTGAGGCTCTGAGATTTGCTGGCTTCAGGTGAAACTCAGCATACTTCCAGTTGGTGGTGGTTATGGGGTGAGACTCTTTCTGCTTGAGAAAAGAAGAGAAAAAAATAAAGGGAACTTCTTCTTTGCAACTTAGGTACCAGCTCAACCACAGAGGGTAGAGCACTAAGCAGGCATTTGGGGTTCCCAGTTTTAGAAGTTGGCTCTTAGACATTTCTGGGCCAGAGGGAAACCTTCTTCCCTGAAGGGTGAGTCCCAGCAAAGCAGCATTCAACACAAGCTGACTCAAGAGCTTTCAGGCATAAAGGGAACATTGGCAGTAGTCTGGCAGAACTCTCTGTGGCCCTTGGTGGTGGTGGCTATGGAGTTAGGTCCCTCTGCCTTTGGAAAGGGGAGGAAAGAGAAGCATGGGAAGAACTGTATCTTGTGGTTTGAGTGCCGGTTTAGCTGCTGTACATAGAACACAGGTAGATGGCTGTAAATTTTTGACTCTAATCCCTGACTCCTGAATGGCACCTCTGTATTCACCTGGTACCTGGGAAAACTCACTACCCTGAAAGAGAGAACACAGGCCTGGCCCACTTTGCCATATGCTTATTGAAGAGCCCTAGGCCCTTGAGCAATGTAGGCAGTAGCCAGAGAGTAATTACAACAGGCCTTGAGTGAGATTCAGTGCTGTGCTGACTTCAGGCCTGACCCAGCTAGTTATGGTGGCCACAAGGGTACTTATGTCATTCCAACCCCAGCTCCAGGTGACTCAGAAAAGAGAGAGAGACACTGTGAGGTAGAAAGTAATGAAAGAGAACAAGAGTCTCTGGCTTGTAATCCAGATAATTCTCCCAAATATTCTTTAAAATTATTAAGGTGGTACCTCTATGAGTCTGCAAAAACCACAGCATTACCTGGCTTTGGGTGCCCTGTAAAGTAGATATAGCTGAGATCGCAACACCCAAGTCTTTTTGAATATGTGGAAAGCCTTCCCAAATGTATAAATGAATGAGTACAAACAAGCACAAACATTAAAGACTGCAATAAATATCTAATTCTTCAATGCCCAGACACAAAAGAACACCTACAAGTGTCAAGACAATCCAGGAAAAAAATGACTTAACCAAAGGAAGTAAATACGGCATCAAGGAAGAATCTGGGTGAAACAGTAATATGTGACTTTTTAGACAAAGAATAAAAAAAAAATAATTGTTTCGAAGAAACTCAAGAAAATTCAAGATAACACCTAAAAGAAATTCCGAATTCTATCTGAAAAATATAACAAAACAGCTAAAATAATTTAAAAAAACCAAGCAGAAACTCTGGAACTAAAGTATGCATCAGAGAGTCTTTTTTTTTTTTAACTTTAAGTTCTGGGTTACATGTGCCGAACGTGCAGGTTTGTTACATAGGAATATGTACGCCACGGTGGTTTGCTGCATCTATTGACCCGTCGTCTAAGTTTTCTCCCCTCACCACCCACGCCCCAACAGGCCCTGGTGTGTGTTGTTCTTCTCCCTGTATCCATGTATTCTCATTGTTCAACTCCCACTTATGAGTGAGAACATGTAGTGTTTGGTTTTTTGTTCCTGTGTTAATTTGCTGAAGATGATAGCTTCCATCTTCATCCACGTCCCTGCAGAGGACGTGATCTCATTCATTTGTATGGCTGTGTAGTATTCCATAGTGTATATGTACCACATTTTCTTTAACCAGTCTATCATTCATGGACATTTGGGTTGGTTCCATCACTTTGCTATTGTAAGTAGTGCTGCAATAAACATACATGTGCATGTGTCTTTATAGTAAAATGATTTATATTCCTTTGGATATATACCCACTAATGGGATTGCTGGGTCAAATGGTATTTCTGGTTGGAAATCCCTGAGGAATTGCCATATTGTGTTCCACAATCATTGAACTAATTTACATTTCCACCTACAGTGTAAACGCATTCCTATTTCTCCATAGCCTCACCGGCATCTATGGTTTCCTGACTTTTTAATAATCGTCATTCTGTCTGGTGTGAGATGGTATCTCAATGTGGTTTTCATTTGCATTTCTTTGATGATCAGTGATGTTGAGCTTTTTTTCATATGTTTGTTGGCCGCATTTATGTCTTCTTTTGAGAGGTGTCTGTTCATACCCTTTGCCCACTTTTTGATGGTTTTTTTTTAATTGTAAATGTGTTTACATTTATTATAAATTCTAGCTATTAGGCCTTTATCAGATGGGTAGATTGCACAAATTTTCTCCCCTTCTGTAGGTTGCCTGTTCACTCTGATGATAGTTTCTTGTGCGGAGCAGAAGCTCTTAGTTTAGTTAGATCCCATTTGTAATTTTGGCTTCTTTTGCAGTTGCTTTTGGCATTTTCATCATGAAGTCTTTATATTTTGGTGTGTTTTTGCAGTGGCTGGTACTGGTTTTTCCTTTCCATATTTAATGCTTCTTTCAAGAGCTCTTGCAAGGAAGGCACGGTGATAACAAAATCCCTCAGCATTAGCTTATCTGGAAATAATTGTATTTATCCTTTGCTTATGAAGCTGACTTTGGATGGATACGAAATTCTGGGTTGAAAATTCTTCCCTTTAAGAATGTTGAATATTGGCCCACAATCTCTTCTGGCTTGTAGAGTGTGTTCTTCAGCTGCTGGTTTAAATATTATGTAAATATCTATTAGATCCATTTGGTCTACCATGCAGAAGAAGCGCAAAGTATTATAAATCATTCTACTATAAAGACCCATGCACAAGTGTGTTTATTGCAGCACTATTCACAATAGTAAAGACTTGGAAGTAACCAATGTCCGTCAATGATAGACTGGATAAAGAAAATGTGGCACATATACACCACAGAATACTATGCAGCCATGAGAAAGGATGAGTTCATGTCCTTTGCAGGGACATGGATGAAGCTGGAAACCATCATTCTCAGCAAACTAACACAGGAACAGAAAACCAAACACTGCATGTTCTCACTCATAAGTGGGAGTTGAAGAATGGGAACATATGGACACAGCGAGGTGACCATCACTCACTGGGGCCTATCGGTGGGGTGGGGGCTGGGGGAGGGACAGCATTAGGAGAAACACCTAATGTAGATGATGGGTTGATGGGTGCAGCAAACCACCATGGCACGTGTATACCTATATAATAAACCTGCACATTCTGCATGTGTCCCAAAACTTAAAGTAATATAATAAAAAATATATATATTTTGTGGTTCCAGAATTCTTACACTGGTTCCTGCTCATCTGAACATGGCAGAATTTCTAATTCTCTTATTTATTTTCATGTGGACAAATATGTTCTTTATTCCTCATGATAATTTGACTTTATTTTCTTGTCTTTCTTCCATCCCCAGGTTATGTGACTGTAATGTTGGGTAGGAAATTTTGGCTCTGCTTCTATAGGGCTAAGCATTTTTGTTGAGAGGTTTTATATTGTGCTGTAAGGTTTCACCTACAAGCCAGTAGGTGGCCCTTATAGGTAGGAGTTGGCAGCAGCGAAAATGGGTGAGTATATACTTGATCCTTGTTCCCTGAGAAAATCTCTGTGTTCTTTTAGGCATGGGCTGATCCTTGGAGTGTGTAGTGGCTACTGCTGGCAGTTAATGCAGGGTATAGCTGTAGCTGCTGGGAGATGGTGGATTAGAGTCTTTTAGCATGATTCAGCCATTTGAAAATATCAAAATAGTACAAAAAGATCAACTCTGCGAACTTTAATTCAAAAAGTAAATTGGGAATTCCTCAGAGTCATGAAGAACGGCCCAGATCTCAGTGAGGAGACCATGGGGAAATTGACCCTGTGACAACTTCTGATGGAAAAAAAATTGAGTGAAGTCCCAAAATGTGTGAGAGACAGATAGCTTCTCCCTGTGACTTACCTTTCCACTGGGGATCTAAGCAACTCAGGCCAAAGAAGAGCACTTTGTTTCTCCAAAGCCCTAGAGCTAATTTCTGAAGAGTCTGGGAGATGCTAGGAGCAAAAGTCATTGAAAATAGCTGCAGAAATTTTCCCAGATCTGAGATGGAGTGCACACTATTTTCAGTTTGGGTACATACAAAGTAAGTTATTGGGTGACCCAGGAGTGTGCCCACACAAGCATTTTAGTATTGGGCCACAAAATGCTTGCTCTAGAGTAGGGTAGGCACCTCCACAGCCAAAATTGTGGAAAGCTCCACACAAGTAGGTGCTGGAATTGTGCTGTCACTCATCATAGAACTGTGGTGAGCAGAGAACTGCTACAACCACATTTGCTCCTGGACAATGAGACTTGTGGCCAGGGCTGGCTTGGTAACCTAGAACTAGTTTGTATGTGTCACTGCTGGGTAGCCCAGCCTGCTCCCCTGAGATCGTGGGGCAGTTTTAATTTAACCAAGTTAATTGCTAAAAAGTAAAAATAAAATGAAAGTAAAAATTTTAATAATATTCAAACAAGACCCAGAATAATATACTATAATATTGAAAATGTCCCAAAGGTAATAAATACTACTTAGCCTGCAAAAAATTAATAAAATCTCAAGATCTAAAATGAAAAAATACAGTAAAATACCAATAAAAAGTTTTCAAGATATTGAGCTTATTGTACAAGGTTTTTAGAACAGCTATTATAATCATACTTAAGGGTGTGAGAAAACACACTTAAATTGGAATGACAGAAAACTCTAGCAAAGATACAGAAGTTATAAAAATACCTAAATGTAGGCTGGGCATAGTGGCTCACACCTATAATCCCAGCACTCTGGGAGGCTCAGGCAGGCAGATAACTTTAGCCCATGAGTTTGAGACAAGCCTGGACAACATGGCAATACCCCTTCTGTATGAAAAATGCAAAGATTAGCCCAGTGTGGTGGCATTCACCTGTAGTTTCAGCTATTTGAGAGGCTGAAGTGGGAGGATCACTTGAACTTGGGAGGAGGAGGTTGCAGCAATCCATGGTCACATCACTGAACTCCAGCCTGGGTGACAGAGTGACAATTTGTCTCAATATAAAGAAGAAAACAACAAATAAATGTTTTTGAGCTAAAAATACAATAACCAAAGTAAAAATTCAGTGGGTGCACTAAGATAATAAAAAATTAAAAAAAATCAGTGTTTGTAGAATGCAGCACAGAAATGTGCAAAAGGAAATGTAAGTTGTAAATAAATATATTAGAAAGGAAGAATGGTCTCAAATTAATTTGTTTCCACCTTACAAAACTGAAAAAGTAAAATCAAAATCAACCCAAATCTACTAATAATCTATAAGAGAGTGACATAAGAATAGAAATCAATGAAATTTAACATAGATACAAAATATCAATGAAACAAAACACTGGTAATATAAGAAAAGATCCATGAAATGAATAGGCATCTAGAAATATTGATAAAGAAAATCATCAGAGAAGACACAGATTATCATTATTAGACATACAAGAGTGACTAACACTAAAGACTACTCACACATTTAAAAAATAATTAAAAAAATAAAAATAACACAACATACATAAATACTATAACGTAGGTGGAATAGACCAATATCTTGAAATTCGTTAACTGTTAAAAAGAGTAGATAATATTAATAGGTTTCAATCAAAGAAATTAAATCTGTATTTAAACATTACCAGGAAAACTAATCTCCAGTCTAATATGGCTTTACTAAAATTTTCCATAAAATTCATAAAGGACCCCACAAATTCTATACCTAAAAATCCTCAACAAAATACTAGCAAGCAGTATCCAGTAGAACATCAAAAAGTTAATTTACCACAACCAAATAAGCTTTATTCTTTAGATACAAGCCTGGTTCAACATATGCAAATTAATAAATGTGATTCACTAAATAAATAGAATTAAAAGCAAAAGCATATGATTATCTCCAAATATGCAGAAATAAAGCATTGAATAAAATTTAATATCTTTTATGATAAAAACTCTCAATGGACTAAGCATTGAAGGTACATACCTCAAAATAATAAAATCCATCTATGACAAACCCACAGCCAACGTCAAGTAATAGTATATAGTAATTTGGTGAAAGGCTGAAACCATTCCTCTTGAGAACTGGGAAAAGACAAGGATACCAACTGTCCCCACTCCTATTCAACGTTATACTGGAGGTTCCAGTCTGAGCAATGAGGCAAGATAAGGAAATAAAAGGCATCCATATAGGAAAAGAAGAAGCCAAATATCTCTCTGCTGATATGATTCTATACTTAGGAAATCCTAAAGACTCCACTAGAAGGCTCCAAGATATGATAAACAACTTTGGCAAAGGTTCAGTTACAAAATCAATGTACAAAAATCTGTAGCATTTCTTTACACCACAACATTCAAGCCAAAAGCCAAATCAAGACACAGTTCCATTCACAATAGCCACACACACACACACACACACACACACACACACAAAATACCTAGGAGTACAGCTAATCAGGGAGGTGAAAAATCTCTACAATGAGAATTATAGAACACTGCTGAAATAAAATGAAGATGAGACAAAAAGTCCATGCCAACTGATAGGAAAAATCTGTATTGTTAAAATGGCCATTCTGTCAAACACAATTGACAGTTTCAGTTCTATTTCTATCAAACTACCAAAGACATTTTTCAAAGAATTAGAAAAAACTATTCTAAATTTCAAATTGAACCAAAAAAAGTGCCTGAATCAATCCTATTCAAAATGATCTTCCTACCTGAATTCAAACTATACTACAAGGCTATAGTAAAGAAAATAGCACAGTACTGGTAGAAAAACACACATAAACCAATGAAACAGAATGAAGAACCCAGAAAGAAACCCTACCATCTACAATCATCTGCCTTTGACAAAGTTGACAAAATCAAGCAATAGGGAAAGGATTAAAAATTCGGTAAATGGTGCTGGCGTAACTGACTAGTCATATGCAGAAGATTAAAACTGGGCCCCTTCCTTTCCCCATATAAAAAAATCAACAGAATGTAGATTAAAAACTTTAAAATATAAAACATAAAACTATAAAATCCCTTGACGATAACCTAGGAAATACCATTCTGGACAGAGGACCTATCAAACATGTCACAACTAAGGCGCTGAAAGCAATTAACGACAAAACCAAAAATTAACAAGTGAGACCTAATTAAATGAAAGAGATTCTGCACAGCAAAAGAAACTATCAACAGTGTAAATGGAAAACCTATAGAATGAAAGAAAATATTTGCAAATGATGCATCCAACAAAGGTCTATTATTCAGAATCTGTAAGGAATTTAAACAAATTAACAAGCAAAAATAAACAACCACACTAAAAATTGGGCAAAGGTCATAAACAGACACTTCTCAAGAGAAGACATAAACATGGCCGAAAGGCATATGAAAAAATAATCACCATTAATCATTCGAGAAATGCAAATCAAGGCTAGACACAGTGGCTCACACCTGTAATCCCAACACTTTGGGAGGCTGAGGTGGGCGGATCACCTGAGGTTGGGAGTTCAAGACCAGCCTGACCAACATGGAGAAACCCCATCTCTACTAAAAATACAAAATTAGCCAGGTGTGCTGGCACATGCCTGTAATCCCAGCTACTCCGGAGGCTGAGGCAGGAGAATCGCTTGAACTTGGGAAGGGAAGGTTACAGTGAGCCAAGATCGTGCCATTGCACTCCAGCCTGGGCAACAAGCAGCGAAACTCTGCCTCAAAAAAAAAAAAAGAAAAAAGAAAGAAATGCAAACCAAAACTACAGTGAGATACCATCTCACACCAATCAGAATGGTTATGACAAACGACAAAAAAAAAAAGATTCTGGCAAGGTTGTATAGAAAGGGGAATGCTTACGCACTGCTGGTGTCAGTGCTAACTATTTCAGCTACTGTTGAAAGCAGTTTGGAGATTTCTCAAAGAAGTTATAAGAAAACTACTATTCACTGCAGCAATCGCATTACTGGGTATATTACACCTAAGAATATAAACACCCAAATGTTATGTTAAACTGTAATTCCCAGTGTTAGACATGGGACCTGGTGGTAGGTGTTTGGATCATAAGGGTGGTGATCATGAAAGTTTAACACCAACCTCCTAGTGCTGTCTCCTGATAGAGTTCTTACAAGATCTGATTCTTTGAAGATGTGTAGCACCTCCCCTTTGACTTTCTCTATCTCTCCTGCCAGCCATGTAAAGACATGCTTGCTTCCCCTTCACCTTCTGCTATGATTGTAAGTTTCCTGAGGCCTCCCCAGCCATGCCTCCTGTACAGCCTAAGGAACTGTGAGTCAATTAAACCTTTTTTCTTCAAAAATTGCCCAGTTTCAGGTAGTTTTTTTTTATAGTGGTGTGAGAACAGACTAATATACCCAGAAAGACACATGCACATATGTGTTTATTACAGCACTATTCACAATAGCAAAGACATGGAACCCACCTAAATGCCCATTAATGTGGGCAGAGTAAAGAAAATATGGTACATATACACCGTGGAATACCATAAAAACTGAAAACAAAAAGAAAGCATGTCCTTTGCAGCAACATGAATGGAGTTGGAGATCATTATTGTAAGTCAACTAACACAGGAAGAGAAAGCCAAATACTGCATGTTCTCACTTACAAGTAGGAGGTAAATATTGAGTATACATAGATTAAAAAAAAAAGGAAACAATAGAAAATGGGGCCTACTTGATGGTGGAGGGTGGGGGGAAAGTGAAGATTGACAAACTACTTATCAGTTACTATGGTTATTAGGTGGGTGACAAAATAATCTGGACACCAAATATTCAAGACATGCCATTTACCCATGCAACAAAGCTGCACCTATACCCCCTGAACTTAAAATTAAAAGAAGAAAATAAAAAGACAAAAGCAAACAAACAAACAACAAAACAAAATAGATGCCATGGTTCTGACTTCTAGACTTAGCTTCTTTATCTAAACAATTGTGAAGATAAAGATGTTCTCCTTTTTACTTGAATGACAAACACTGAAATCAGGTTATATAATTAAAAAGAAATATTATTACTTTGCATTGGTAGCTTTAAATTTGCAGAACTGCTGGAAATTATTGTCACTTTTCATCTGCCACAACAAACCTTGGATTTAATGTCAGCATTATCATATTTATTTTGTAAAGGTTACACATTATGAAGTAATATTACTTCAAATAAAAATTATTAATATAAGTCATCTCCTTTGAAGGAAACATATATGATGAAGACATACACTTTTAAAGAATAAAATTATATCTGACTAGATTCTGGTAAAGTCAACCCTTTTAAATGTAAGTATGGTAATATGTTTTGCAAAGAAAATGGAAGTTACCCAAATACTGTGTCTCTAGTCAGCATTTTGTGATTAGATTGTGATTCTCTACATTACTTTATAGTTTAGAAAATTCTCTGTTACATTAATTTTCTCCCGGCAATCCCTTTTAACTAATCCTGGAAAAACTCGGTTTTCCCTTGAGAAGGCACTAATTTTAGTTTTTGTAGCATTATTTTTGAATAATATTACTAATGCAAACCTTGGAAGAGGTCATTAGATAGGGTTCGTTAAATGATGTTTATAATGGTTGAGATATAATTCTGTATGTAGTACATCAGAGACCCTCATCTCCTCCTGTGTTGGAATTGTTTGACTATTCATATCTGAAAACCAATAATATCCAGATTTGAAAATAATGTCTATAAAAAGTGCTGTGGGTCAATTTGGGCTCTTAAATGAGCACATATTATTTTAGTCAGGGTGTCTTATAAAGACCGTCGAGGTAAGAAAAGACTCATTTTCCATTTGTAAAAAATTCTTTATTTCATCCATATTTCAATATTACAATGGCTGGTTTGGCAATGGGTAAGTTTTGGTTTTAGATATAAGTAAATAGGGAGAAGCATTTATTAGTATAATACTTTAATTCTCCTTAATATGATGGTTTTAAGTATAGTTGGCCTAAGATGTTCCCTTCCCAATAAATTAAATGAAAATATTTTAGAGAAAACTGGAACCAGTGTAATCAGGTGGGTAGTGGGTTTGCTAATATGGCCAAAACCCAGCAGAAAATCACCAAATGCAAAATGAGTCTGCAATAAAGCAAAAGGATGAATAAATTAAAGGCTTAAAAATGTGTTTTAGAAAGAGAAGAAGGACCCTAAAAAAATAAACTCATGTGTCAGAAAGAGTCCCAAATGTTCTGAGGTCTCAAGAAGACAGAAAGTTAACCATCTGAACTAGTAATGTGTCATTATATGAACAATTTTTTATCTATCAACTGATCGATCAATTATGATCTATTTAAGAACCTTTCTACTAGACTGTGAACTCTGTGGGAGAAAGGAGAGTGCTTGATAATCCACAGCACTAACTGGCCAAAGTAGATTCTCAATAGATAATGACTGTGTTAATCAACTGAACTCATTATAGTTAAAAAAAAAAAAGAAAAAAAGATGTAGATCATATATTTCAGTATTGTCAGCAAGGTATTAGGCCTTCGCAATGTAATTCCACTCCTAACTTTCCCATTTAAATATAGCTTACTTCAATACAAACAGTACAGTACTTTGCTAAAGTCAAGTATATTCTGTAGAGTTGTCTGATTATTTTTTATGTAAGCCCTGTCTCCCCATAGATTATTGGCCCCTTAAAATAACAATAATAATGACAACTATAATTATGACAAAAATAGCCAAAACAGAACATAACTTTGAGCTCTCATATTGTGCTGGAAAATCTTCTAGGCATTTAAAACATATTAACACATCTGATTATCACAAAAACCCTATGATAGGATTATACTATTACCTTTATTTTATAAATGAGGTAAAGGAAGCACAGAGAAGTTAGGTAACATTGTGACAGTTACACACATTTTAAATAGCATGAAATAAATATGTCTCATTTTTCTGTACTGACAATGTTAAACTTTACCCATTCCCCATAATTCTAGAAAATAGTGATAATTAGGATACCTTACCACACTTTTGTTCTGTAAAATGGTTTGCTGAAAATAACTATTCATCTTTATTTGATTTAGATAAGACTCATGGATACTCCCCATTTTTACCTGTGATCAGACACCAACCTTCCAAATTACAATTCTTACAAATGATTAGTTGAACTACTTGTCCACACTGATTAGTTAGAACAAATTGCTTGTTAATGAAACTTTAGATAAAATTATTTCCTTCTCCCAGGGCCTTGAACTTTGAACCAAACTCAGCCTTAGCCAGCATTCCACATCCTCCTTAATGTCTCCTCTCTAGAAAAGGCTGACCTCAGGAAAAAACTTCCTCTGACCTTTATAATCATTTCTTTTCAACATTTTCATCTCATACATACCACTAGTGCTTTCCCAAACCCATTTCATTCTATCCTTGTTTACTCCTTTTATAAACAGAAAAAGTAGTTCCTCATCTACCTGTTGCAGTAATCCTTTTGAAAAGTGACTCTCTTTGTCTGTCTGAATTTTTTGATTGTACCTGACACAATAGTATCTAGCATATGATAGGTTATTAACACATACAAATTGAAGTTTCAATAAAAATAAGAAATATTTAAATGCTTTTGCTGTACCTTTTTCAAGTTATTCTTATTGTACATAACAAAACAAAAATTAGAAAAAAAAATCAGAAGAAATTTCACCTATATTTTTCTAGTCAGTTTGCCAAATCACATTCATCTTCTCTCTATAACGATTCTTAAATTACTCCAAGATTTTTAGACAAATTTTGAATCTTCCTGCCATTGTCTCTTAAAATAAATTACACTTTGTCTTATATGATAGTTATATATGAGCATGTTTTTCCTTCCTGAGTTTACCAGAAGTTTTGTGAGAGTAAGATAAGTGCCTCTGTCATTTTGGGGTAAGAATCCACATTGCTTACTATACAGTAGATAAAGTCTGCAGTCGCACTAACTGAGTTCAACAACAATCATGGGTGATGTTCTAAAGCTGCATAGGTAACTGAGAAGAGACACATCTTGATTTTATGGTTAATTGTTTATAGATTGATTTGATGTTCAATAACATTAGAATATCTGAATAACCTATAAAGTTTGATGTCAATCAAATTTTATAAATTTGTATTACTAGATTGTGATTTCTTGGAGGGCAAGTTACACGGTATGTTCTGTATATCCTGCCTCACATTATAAAGCACCTGAAAATTGACTGTCATAAAAAATGCCCAAGAAATATTCAGTAGAGAGAACAGTAGACATTTGTTCATCTGTTCACCATCTCTCACTTCTTAAAAAAGCAGCAACTGTTTCCCCATCCAATATCTTACTTAGATTTTTTTCTTTTTTAAATTTGTGACTCAAAGGGATGAAGTTATTTTACTACAGATTCTCTCTTTATAGCCATAACTATTAGTCCAAGAGGGCATAGGACCTTAGCTATGCCAAACATATTGGTTCCCTAGAAATTCTCAAAATGGAGTTAATTTGGGTTAGGTTATTGTTTTTTGCAGTTAAGGGTCCTGGCCAATACTAGAACATGTTGTATAATCTAATGCAATTGCCCATGTTTTATACATTGAAATTTTGATTTATATAAATAACTTTTAAAAACACAACATATACTTGTCTGCATATTGTAGTAAGTGGCTTTCATTACAATGTGGTTGGGATACAGTATTCCATTTGGATGTTTGTTCAAAACTGATAACGTAAGATTCTTTAGTTTCAGTTATAGGAAGGCTAATATAATATTATTTGCAAATGGCTCCACAATCCTGATTCTTCTAATATCTTTTTTGTAAGCAATTTCTTTGGCCAAGAACTTTCAGACCCAAGATGTTTAAGCAAATAAAATATTTATAAACTATGAGGCAAACCCTATCCTTTTCAAAATTGTAATATTAATGTATTTTTTAAGATGGAAAATATCTTAATAAATACAACCAAATTAAAGTTGTTTTTTATTTTGTTTTTGTATTGTTAGGATAAACTGTTGCTATAGCCTCATGAAATGTAGCTTATTATGAAAAGTTTCTTCAGAAAACACATAATATTAGCAAACAATAAGAAGGATACAGTTGTATCTTGTCTAAACTGAAACTGCCCATTTTCTAGAGCAGAGTACACTCTTGAGAGTTAAGAAGTGTGTAAAAATGCAATCAATAGGAATACTCAGGTCCTGTTCAGTCTATGAAGCTTAAGAACAGTGGTACTACTGATGATGTTTATGACCTTATGAGCTTCAGTTTTGAAACGTATGGGCTGAACTTTATTTGGGGGTATAAATTGTTAAAACCGTTGCAGAAACTCCACAGTTAAAAATTTAACCATTGTGTATTGATTTTCACATTAATCCTAGGCACTTGGGACCATGTGAGCTTCAGATTGCAGTACCTGATGATGGAACAGGTTGACCTTCTGTGACAAATTAACCTTTTATTGCTACAAGATTGGGTATCCAAACAAAGCAAGAATGTATACCAATCAATAATGCTCATACTTCAGATATGTCACCTGAATAATAAAATTACTAGCTTCCTAGAAAGGATATATGAATGCAACAAAGGCTAAAAATATTTATTAAACAAGAGGTTCATGTAAATAATTTTTTTAATTTCAAAATTAGAATTATGTTTTAATGTATTTTTCTGCTTTTAGATATTCCTTTATAGACTTTGTTTTGATATGCTCAGAAAACCCTGACCACTCACCCTTTCAGGTCTGGACAAGAGCTAGGGAATAAAACATGCTGGTATTCTCAAACTTGCTGAATCAGCAGAACCACTTAAGAAACTTAAAAATGCAGGTACCTGGGACCCTATCCTGGAGATTTTGACTCAGTGGATCTAGAGACACGTTCCAAAAGTTATTTCTTAGTGTCACTACAAATGATACTACTGATCAGTTATGTTGGGAAACAAATTGGATAGACCAAGTTTAAAGTCTATTTTAGCCTGCATGTTCTGTGAAACTGTAAAATTTTAAATCAGAGAATCATTTAATCTCTGTTAGATTATTTCTGTTTTCTGTAATTATTATTTATTTTCCTTCCTTCCTTCCTTCCTTCCTCCCTCCCTCCTTCCCTTCCTTCCTTCCTTCTTTCCTTACTTCCTTTCTTTTCAACTATTACTTTAGGTTCAAGGGGTATATGTCTAGGTTTGTTACAATGGGAAATTGCATGTCACTGAGGTTTGGTGTATGAATGATCCTGTAACTCACATAGTCAGCATAGTACCTGAGAGGTAGTTTTCCAACCCTTGCTCCTCTCTCATGCTCCCACCCTAGTAGTTCTTAGTTTCCATTTTTCCCATATTTATGTACATGTGTACTCAATGTTTAGCTCTCACTTATAAGTGATAACATGAGATATTTGGATTTCTGTTTCTGTGTTGATTTGATTTGGATAATGGCCTCCAGCTGCATCCATGTTGCTGCAAAGGACATGATCCCAATCTTTTTTATGGCTGCATAGTATTCCATGGCATAGGTGTACCACATCATTTATAACCAGTCTACTGTTGATGAATATCTGGGTTGATTACACGTCTTTTCTATTGTGAATAAGGGGGCAATGAATATATGAGTGCATATGTCTCTTTGGTAGCACACATTATTTTGCTTTTTTTGTATACCCAGGAATGTAATTGCTGGGTTGAATGGTTAGCTGTGTTTTAAGTTCTGGGAGAAATCCCTAAACTGCTTTCCACAGAAACTAATTTACATTCCCACAAACAGTGTATAAGTGTTCCATTTTCTCCAGAACTTCACCAACATCAGTTTTTTGACTTTTTAATAAAAACCATTCTGACTCGTGTGAGATGCAACCTCCAACCTCCTGGGTTCAAGAGATTCTCATGCCTCAGCCTCCTGAGTAGCTGAGATTACAGGAGTGCCCCACTAAACTGACCAATTTTTGTATTTTTAGTAGAGACAGGGTTTCACCATGTTGGCCTGGCTAGTCTCAAATTCCTGGCCTCAAGTAATCTGCCTGCTTTGGCCTCCCAAAGTTCTGGAATTACAAACATGAGCAACCATGCCCTGCTTCTTTCTTTCTTTCTTTCTATTGATTGAAACACGGAAGCTGATTCCGTTAGTTGTATACTCAGTATCCAATTTTCTTTGCTTTTCTTTTAGCAGAACCCTAATTTGGGGCCAATGTCTACTCAATAAATATTAATTAGTGATATTAGTCATGGTTCTCCAGAGAAACAGAAGCAATAGTGTCGTGGGATTCTTGGGGTGTCACTTCACCAGCTGGAAACCTCTGTGGCCAGTGGTACTTTTGCCTGAGTTTTGCTCGGGCTGGCTGGGCTTGTTCTACCCATGTGGCCTGGGAGGCTGCAATTGGCTTGTGCTACCAGAGTTCATCCCACACCTGCCAATGGCAAGCCAGATGTGAAGAGGCAAGGGGTGTGTGAGCAAGTGTGGGGTCTGGCCATTGTGCACAGCCAGGTATGCCTGCTGCAGCAAGGCAGGCAGCTTCAGGCACTGACACAGGCACCGGTTCCCTGTGAGGCTGTGGCTGGACGAGTCATGCCTCAAGCAGCTTCCCTGGCTGCCACTGGGGAACATGGTGGTGCCCAGATGCTGGGAGACACGAAGAATCACAGATCCCCGAAAAGGGGGTCACAGCCCTGGCTCAGGGAGCTGAGAGGTCTGGGCTCCCCAAAGGGTTGCAGCTCTTCTCTCCTTCTCTCTTCTCTTCTTCTTGTTGCCCACAGCATGCCAAGCAAGGGGCATGTTCAGCCCTATCTGTTACAGCTCTTTTAGCCCTGCCATTTGGTGGGTGCCATCTCCTTGTCTTGCATTCAGGAAGAATGCAGTAGATAGAAAAGTGGAGGGTGAGAAAGGCAAAGAGAAACTTTATTGAGCTACAGAACAGCTCAAAAGAGACCCGCAGTGGGTAGCTCCTCTCTGAAGGTGGGGTGTCCTAATGAGTGGTTAGCCCTCAGTGGGGAGAAGACCTTGGTGTGAGTAGCTCCTCTCCACAGCTGGTCATCCCATTGTCTCTTCAGCTTTCAGAAGAGAGGAGACCCTGGGACAGGTAGCTGCTCTCTGCAGATGGCCAACTTGTCATCTCTTCAGCTCCGAGCAGAGAGAAGACTCTGGGGTGGGTAGCTCCTCTCCACAGCTGGTCATCCCATTACCTCTTCGGCTCTCTGCAGAGAGACCATGGGGTGGGTATCTCCTCTCCACAGCTGGCTGTCCCATCATCTGCTCGACTCTGGCTGAGTCCAGGATTTTTATGGGCCTCAGTGGGGAAGAAGTACATGCTGATTGTTCCATGGGCAGCCATGGGCAGACCCAGTAAAAGCACCACAAGTTCCTATACTGATCCACGGGACAAGCAACTCTGCCCCCAGGCTTCAGACCCTCCCTGACTGGAAGGTGGAGCTTCACTGGGGACCCTCCCCCTTCTGCCAAGAAGCCTGTCTGCCTTCTGTCACCATTCATGGCACACATGCTCTTCATGCCAAGGGGTGCTTGAAGGCCAGTGCTGAGCTGCCCTCAGCTCCCCCTCAGCCTCCCCTCTGTGTTTTCCAATGCCCAAAGTCCAGAGAGGACCAAGGCAGCAGGGAGCTGGTGTGTCAGCCCTGCTCCAAGCATGTGCACATCTGGCTGGGCTGGGACAACACCCAGGCTTGGCCCCAACCTTGCTCTATGTTATGAGTGAGTGCTAGGAGCAAGGAGAGGCCAAGTAGCAGAAGCAGACATTTCTGAGCACTCAGAGGTTGGGGCAGGCTTTCCTGGGCCCCCAAGAATAAAGAGATGCCTGGGTTCACAGCCATGACTTGGGTGGCTGCAGCTGCACCTGGGAGGGCAGGGCTCCTGCCTCCTCCCAGCCCCTCCTGGCTTTGTGGAGTGCACAGACCTGGTAGCACCTACCCCACTGCAGATGGCGTCATGGCAGCAGCAATTCCAGATGGGCCACCACAGCCATCAATACCCCATCTAAAGAGGTACTTCTAACTGCCATTAGGATTGGGACAATGACTGCTCTTAACTGCTTAATACAGACAGTGGGTGTTCTTTTGGGGAAAATGGGAGGCATATCTTCTCTCAGAGGCCTATGTAAGGGTTCCCAGTAAAAAGGGGGTCATTGTCCAAGGCTTCAGTTGCATGACTGCTTAGAGTTTTATGGCTTCTAGGCAAGAAGAAACACACTTTACAAGGAGGTTAAGTATGCAATGGGCTGTTTCACCCTGGTGGAAGAAACTAAAAATTGTATGGGATCAGTTAAGCTTTAAAAGAGAAATGATTGTTTAGAGGGGTAGATAATCCCTTGGGAAGGGGTACTTAACAAAGATGTCTTATGGTGAGGAACAGAACAAAGGCGAGAACAATAAGCATAGGATAACAATGGAGAGTTAACTATCAACACTTCTCTTTCGTGATTTTTAGCTTGAGGTCCCTGAGTCCTTCATTCTGGTACTTCAGGTGTTCTCCTGGTTCAACAGAAGTAATTTCTTCAGTTTCCCAGGCCTTTACTTGAGTATAAAAAATCCGAGAATCTATTCCAGTGACCTTTACTGCTGTAGGAGTAGAAAGAAGTACACTGTAAGTTCCTTCTTATTTCAGGACTAGAAAGGGAGAAAGAGAAAAAAGTGCCTTTATTGTTACTAAGTCTCTCGGGTTAAACAGAAGCGGCCCTAGCTCATGGGATTGGGTTTCTGATAGTTGTTTCAGTTCATGTTGGAAACAAGCCAAAAAGATTATATGCTTAATTAAATCAGAGAGTTTTTTTTGGCCTAGCAAGAAACCATTGGTGAGAAAAGACCATCCATACATCATTTTTAAGGGACTTAAACCCAGCTTCAAAGGGGTGTTTCTAAAAAGTAGTGGGGCAATGGAGAGAAGAGTAATCCAGGGCATATGAGTCTCTTGAGACAGTTTTCTGATGTGCCTTTTGAGAATATCATTTGTCTTTTCTACCTTTCCCCAGGACTGTGGTTTCCCAGCACAACAAAGGTAGTGCTGTATGCCTAATGGCTTTGAGACCCCCTGCATGACAGTCGCCTTGAACGAGGGGCCATTTTCACTCTGAAGGTATTTAAGAAGTCCAGAGCGAGGAATTATTTCATTAATCAGTACTTTTATCACTTCAGAGGCTTTCTCCATTTGACATGGAAATACTTCTACCCAGTTAGTGAAGGTATCTTCCCATACTAGGAAATACTGGATGCCCCTTGTCTTTGGCATATGGGTGAAATCCATCAACCAGTCTTCCCCCCAGGTAACCTCCTGTTCTTTGGGTTCTGGGAGAGAGAAGCTGTCAATAGAAGATATTATTTTTAAGACAAGTCTCACAAGCATTAATGACCGGTTTGACCATTTTTTTACCTGAGAACAACCTTTGGTCCACTTAATAGGTTTTATCCTTACCTAGGTGGAAGGCTCGGTGGAGGATTTTAAAAACTTTCCATTGGCTGGAAGCTGGTAGATGAAGTTTGCCATCCTCCAGTTGAAGCCATCCTGGGGACTGAAGAGTATATCACTAAGAGGTCGCCCATCCTGTCTCTGTAGAGGAATACTGATTTTTTTTAATTACTATTATTTTATGGAGCCCTCCCAGATCACAAGGGCCTCAAGTGGATCAGAAATATGGAGCCCTCTCACTGTTGACTTAGCTGCTTGCTCTGCCAACTTTCTTTCCTCAGCTATCTTATCTGTTCCCTTTTGGTGGCTTTCACTGCCACTTTCCATGGAAGAAAGACCAAGGATAGTAGTCTGTTGATTTCCTGATGTTATTTAATGGATGACCTATTGGGTTTGAGGAAGTCCCTCTCTTTCCAGATAGTTGGCATGAGCATGGAGGACTAGGAAAGCAAACTTAGAATCAGTATAAATGTTAACTGCTTTCCCTTTGGTTAATTCAAGTGCTCCCACAAAGGCAATTAGCTCAGTTAGTTGAGCACTTGTGCCAGAGGAAAGAGGTGCTCTCAATAACGTCATTTAGGGTGACTATTGCATACCCTGCCTTACAGACCCCTTGCTCTACAAAGAAACTTCTGTCCATAAGTATTCCAGTCTGGGTTGCCTCAGGAGGTTTCTTTGAGGTCCTCTCTGCCACATAGCTTTGGACTACCATCTGTTTACAGTAATGTTCAAGCTCCTCAGCTTCCCCTCAGAGGAAGGTGGCTGGGTTTAGGGAGGGACAGATTTTTAACTGGACTGCAGATCTCTCTAATATCACATCTTGATTTTTAAAGAGGTGGTTGTCCACTAGTCGGAGACTCCCCTCAGAAGATAGCAGTCCTGCCACATTATGTGGGGCATAAATGGTGAAGTTATTCCCCATGGTAAACTTAGTAACCTCTGGTACCAGCAAAGCTACCACTGCAACTGCCTGTAGGCAGGCTGGCCATCCTTTAGCTATTAAATCAAGCTCCTTGCTTAGGTAGCCTACAGGCTGCTGCTGGACCTCAGGGCCTATGTTAGAACTCCCAGGGCCATTCCCTTCCTTTCTGAAACATAAAGATTGAACATCTCCCAAATGGGAAGACTATGAGCACGGTGCCTCAAGCAAAGCTTGCTTTAATTGGTCAAAGGCCCTTTTAGGCTCTGGTTCCCAAGTTAGGGAGACTGCCTGAGTCTCCTTTATTAGGTGATATAAGAAATGAGCTATTTCACTGTGCCCAGGTATCCATAGCCTGCAGAATCCTTTAATGCCCAAGAATCCCCTCAGTTGCTTGAAGGTTTGGGGGATGGAAAAGGAGGAGATAGGCTCAATTCTTTCTTTGCCTAGTGCCCTGGTCCCCTCTGACAAGACTAGGCCCAGCTACTTCACTGAAGTCTGACAGAGTTGAGCCTTAGGTTTTGAGACCTTTTATTCTCTGTTAGCCAGAAAATTAAGAAGAGCCTTACAGCCCTCCTGAGAGATTTCCTCAGGTGGGGCACAAAGGAGAATGTCACCTACATATTGTAAAACTTTAACCTGAGGATAAAGGAACTCTGACAAATCTTTTGACAACATCTGTCCAAACAGGTGGGGGCTAGCTCGGAATCCCTGAAGTAATACTGTCCAGGTTAATTGGGTGGCCTGGTTGGAAGGATTCTCGAATGCAAACAAGTACTGGGAGTCGGAGTGTAATGGTATGCAGAAAAAAATTAAAAAATAAAATAAATAAAAATTCTTTAGGTCCAGAACAGTAAACTATTTAGTTCCCTCACATATTTGAGTTAGCAGAGTATAGGGATTGGGAACTACCAGATGAATTGGAACCACAGCCTCATTAATGAGGTAGAGGTCCTGGACTAGTCTCCATTCACCATTGGGTTTCTGTACCCCTAATATGGGGCTATTACAGGGGCTGTTGCAGGGTTTGAGAAGGCCCTGCATCCTCAAATTATCAATGATGCCATCTAGTCCTTTCCTAACTTCTAGTTTTAGGGGATATTGTCTCTGGTTAGGGAAAGAGGGTAGGATCCTTAAGGTGGATCCAGAGCTCTGTGGTGAGTGTGGCTCTGCCAGTTTTTCCGTGAGTTGCCCAAACTTCTGGGTTAATATCTGTCTCCACCAGGGGGAGACAAAGAGTCTGTCCTAGAGCCATAAGGGTAGCGGTTCCCACAGGAGCCAAAATATCTCTGCGCAACAGAGGAATCTGGCTTTCAGGCATAATTTTAAAAGCATGAGTAAACAAGAGGTCTCTCTCATCACAACTAAGGATTTGGGAAAAATATCAGGTTAGAGGTTTTCCTGAGATGCTTCTCATGATCGTGCTAAGAGAGAAGGGGGCGGGGCGGGGGGTTGCTGAATTGGAGAAAACTGAAAGGCTCATTCTGGTGTCCAGGAGGAGATCCACCTTCCTTCCTTCAACTTCCAGGATCACACAGGGCTCTTGGATGATAATGAGGGTCTGGACCAACAGAGCTGAGGAGAGGACCCCTGATATGCATCAGCTCTGCTGGACCATTTAGGAAACTGGCTCTGGACCTGATAACCTGTGTCTCCGGGGACAGTCTGCCTTCCAGTGGTACCCATTACAAATTCGTCAGGCTTGAGTTGACTTCCTCATGTTGCTTGAGCAGTTCTTCCTAAAGTGTCCTGGCTCCTGACTTTGTGATGCTATTATTAAGTATATGAACTAACCAACCTTGTAGCTATGCTACCTTTGGATTTCCAATGTGAACTAATAAATCTTTTTGTTATTGTTGTTTAAGTTCCTGGTATATTTCAGTTGAAATAATTGTAAGGGTTCTTAGGAACTGTATTTGAAAATATTAGCAATATTGCACTATGAAACAATCATAAGTTTCCCTATCTCTAATAAATGGGAAAATCTCTATTATGTGAGTGTATTATATGTTTTGTGTCCTTCTCTTAGTTTCCTGTAGCTATCATAACATATTACTACAAATGTGGTGACTTATAACTTAAATTTATCATCTCACTGTTTTGGAGAATGAAACTTCAAAAAATAGCACACCTGCACTCACTACAGGGCTGTAGCAAATAATCCATTCCCTGCTGCTCTTCTAACTTCGGGTGGCTACCAGAAATCATTGACATTCCTTGGTTTGTAGCCACATCACTTCAATCTCTGCCTTCATCTTTACATCACTGTCTCCTCTGCATCTGTCCATCCATCTCTTCTTCTTTCTATGTGTTCTATAAGGAAACTTACCATTGGATTTAAGGTCCACCTAGATAATCTAGGATGATATCCTAATCTCAACAACCTTAACATACCTATATATGCAAATACCTTTTGTTTTCAAATAAGATAACAGGTCATGGGGATTAAGATGTCAACCTTTATTTTGGGGGCCACCATTCAGCCCAATCTAGTCTCTAACACTAGCATTTGGCATCAAAAGATAGGGATTTCCTTTCTAGTTCTAAAATTAACTGGTTATGTGACCTTGAACTAATCATGTTTGTTCTCCCTTGAACTAATCACGTTTGTCCCTATTCAGTTTAGTCGTCTGTTCGAATAAAAGAACCCTACTTGATAGTCTCTAAAATCCATTTCTTCCCAAATCTAATTTCTTTAATCTAATGTTTTTTATGGTGCTTTATTTCATAAGAAGAGTACATCGAAAAGAACATAACAGAAACTTGCCATATTTCATGATATCCTACAGTTCAATATTTAGATCCAAAATGCACATGGAGTCTGGGAAAAATATGAAAAAGAGAAAGCAGCACGTTTTTAAGTGAAGTTTTGTCCCTAGTGGAAATACATGGCAGGAGCACCATGATGTTTATATACATGTATAAAATAGCAAAAACAAATACCAACAAATTTACCATACTAACAGCTTTTAAGTGTACAATTCAGAATTCCTATGTCTAGTCACATTATTATGAAAGATATTTCCAAAACTTTTTCATCTTGCAAATTTGAATCTCTGTGTCCACTAACAGCCACTTTCCTTTTCCCTTCAGCAGTTGGTAAACAACGTTCTACTTTCCATTTTTATAAATTTAATTAATTTAGATATCTCATACAAGTGAAATTGTAGAGTATTTTGCCTTTGTGACTAGCTGATTTTATTTAGCATTATGTCCTCAGGGTTTATTCATGTTATAGCATATGACAAGATTTCTTTCTTTTTTAAGACTGAAGAATATTTCATCATATACGTACATGACATTTTGTTTATCCATTCATATATCAATGGACATTTGTGTTCTTTCCACCTCTTGGCCATTGGGAGCACCATTAAAAATATTAAATTATGCTTGTTAAAGCATGATAAGGCATATTTTATTCAGGATTACTGCAATAGGCATAGTGACCACTGCAACAGGATTTTGAAGTGGGGTAGAGAGATTATTCATAACTTCAAATATAGCATGATTAAGGAGAAATTTATAGCCAAGAATCAGTGATGAGGTCAGTGAATGGTAAATTATTAAGAGAAATAATCAAGGATAACTGAGATTCTAACTAAATGAACATAGGATTCTTGCTGAAGACAGCCCAGGGTGCTGAAGCATCACCTGGGAATGATGAAAGATAAGGATCCTGATCATATATCAAGGATGATCACATATTGAGAGTTGGGGGAGTACTTTCTAAACGGACTGCTATGGTTTAAATGTCCCCCAAATCTATGTGTTGAAACTTCATTGCCAATGTGACAGTATTAAAAAGTGGGATCTTTTGGAGTTGATGGGGAAAAAGCTTTTGTGAATAGGACTGATAACTTATAAATGGATTGGAGGAATCTGGCTAGGCCATTTTGCTTTTCCACATTTTACCACAGCATTCAAAAAGCTATCTTGGAAGCAGAGATATGACTCACACCAGACAATAAATCTCCTAGTGCCTAGAGCTTGGACTTTCTGCCTCTAGAACTGGGAGAAATAAATTTGTGTTCTTTATAAATCATCCAGTGTTAGGCATTTTGTTATAACAGCATGAATTGACTAAGACACTAACTTAGCAGGATTCTCTGGTAAAAATCAACTTTAAAAGGAAGTACGCAGTTGAGCCTATGAGAAGGTTCAGGAACTTCACTAAAGATTACCCGAGCAAAGAATCCTTGTCAGCCTTCCTCTTGTTTAAGAAAATAAGACACATCCTTTTTTTCTTTGAACGGTATAAGTCCATTTTCTCATTTAACTCGTTTTTCATTAATGAGAAAGTGACTTATCTGTTGCGATTATGTAGTAGAAAGTATTTGCTGAATTGTCATAGCAGGCAGGCATTTAATGAGGGGAGGTTGGTGTCTATAAAAATAAAAGTAAAACCAGGTTAATAGTTGGAAAAATCTATAAACTCGGTTTCTGAGTCCAGAGGGCAGCCAGTCAAGATTTTTATAAGATTGCCAACTAGACACAGCCAGGAGAAATGTCTGCCACTGACAGACTGGTACTTTGGAAAGACTGACACACTCTGAACATATCTTCAGAGGGAAGGCATTGAGAGTGGGTAGAGGAAGGACATAGATGAAGGCAAAGGAAGCTGAGAACACTGCACAGATCTGATGGGCACTGGGACTCATTACTGGCCTCTGATGACTCATGGGGAAGAAGAGAGTTGAATGGGAGAGGAGTGGCTCAGTCTGAGCGTGGACCTTGGGAATCCTGACAGCAAGAGACCCCATGACCTCCATAGACACTTGCGCTGGCAGGAGGAGGTGCTTAGAGACATAGGAAAAGCAGGACTTATGCCTGAGTGGAGCCAAGAGGGTTTAGAACAGGAATGTCTGTAGTGGAGCATGACCAGGGACACCCATCCCACAAGGCTCACCGTGCTCCTCTAAGGAACTAGCTGTGGAGTGACCATCAGACCTGGACAAAGCAAAGTGGCCTTGCCTATGAGATGGTGTCAGTTCTATCTGAGTGCTCCCCTGTCTGCTAGCCCATTCCAGGCCCACAGCCTGACAAGGCTCACTTGGAGTAAATTCTCAGAAGCCCAACCAAGTTGTTCCTGGGGTCCCTCATCATTGCTCCTTCACTGGCAGACTGTGCCTGACCATGGGAGAGCTCCAGCAGGGTGGCCTCCACTGATACCAGCCCGTCTGTACCCTCCACACACAGGAGCCACCCCTATGCCATGAATATATGGGCCTCATCTCAGACACTGAGATTTAGAGCATGCAGTACAGGAGTCTTGAGCTGAGCCTTTACCCTCTAAAATCTTTCAGAAATAAGCAGGTTGACTGAATCCAACATGTAGCACAATCAAACTCCCAAAGGCATCAAAAAAGATAAAAGTAAAAAAATAACAATCTAAAGGATACCAACATCAAAGACAGAAGGGAAATCATCCCATGTAGATGAGAAAGAATCAGTGCAAGAAATCTGGAAACTCAAAAATCCAGTGTATTTACACCTCTAACCTCTGCACTAGTTCCCCAGCAATGGTTCATAACCAGGCTAAAATGGGTAAAAACCAGAAATACTATTCAGAATGTGGATAAGAATGAATATCATTGATATTCAGGAGAATGTCTAAACCAAATCTAAGAAATCTAAGGAATACAGTAACAAGGTACGGGAGTTGAAAGATGAAATGGTCAATTTTAGAAAGAACCAAGCTGATCTGATAGAGCTGAAAACGTCACATCAAGAATGTCATAATACACTTGCGCAAGCATTAACAGCACAATTGACCAAGCTGAGGAAAGAATTCTATTAGGTTGCAAAAGTAATTGTGGTTTTTGCCATTATTTTTAATGTCAGAGATTGCAATTACTTTTGCACCAACTGAATAGCTTGACAAAGGAAAGAATTTTCAGACATGTTCTTCAAAATAACTCAGTCAGACAAAACTTTTTAAAAATAAAGAAGAATGAACAAACACTCTAAGACATAAAGGATTATGTTTAAGAGACAAAATCTACAACTCACTGGCGTCCCAGAAAGAGGAGGAAAAGCAGGCAACTTGAAAACATATTTCAGGATATTTTCCATAAAAATTTCCCCAACCACTTTAGAGACAATTAAAATTCAAATTCAAAAATGCAGAGAATCCCTTGGAGCTATTATAAAATATTACCATCCTAAGAAACATAATCATCAGATTCTACAAGGCTGTTATAAAAAACAAACAAACAAACAAAATGTTGAAGGCATTTAGAGAGACAGAGCAGACCACCTGTTATGCAAAGGGAACCCTCATCAGGTTAACAGTGGACATTTTAGCAAAAACCCAACAAGCCAGAAAGGATTGGGGGCTTATATTAAACATTCTTAAAGAAGAGAATTTTCAACGGAGAATTTTATATCCAGCCAAACTAAGCATCATAGGTGAAAGAGAAATAAACCCTTTTCAGACAAGAAAATGCTAAGGTAAGTTGTTTCCACCAGACCTGCCTTACAAGGGGTCTTTAAGGGAGTGTTAAATGTGGAAATAAAAGACCATTACTGGACATTACAAAAACACATGTAAGTACACAGAACACTGACACTATAAAGTAACCACACAATCAAGTCTGGATAATAACCAGCTAACAACACTATCATGGGATCAAATCAGCACATATCAATACTAATTTTGAATGTACATGAACTAAATGCCTCAATTAAAAGGTTCAGAATGGTGTTGGATAAAGACCCAAAACTCAATAGTACACTGTCTTCAGGACATCAAATTTGTGTGCAATGACATTCATGGGTTTAAAGTAAAGGGATGGAGAAAAATCTATCAAGATAATGGAAAACAGAAAAAATCTGAAGTTGCAATTCTAATTTTAGGCAAAACAGACTTTAATCAACAACAACTAAAAAAGACAAAACAGGGCATTACTTAATGGTAAAGGTTTCAATTCAATAAGAAGTCCTAACTATCCTAAATATCTATGTGCCCAACACAAGAGCATCCAGATTCATAAATCAAGTTTTTAGACATCACTGAAGAAGAGACTTAGATAACCACACAATAATAGTAGAAAGATTTAACAACCCGCTGACAGTATTAGATAGATTACAGAAGCAGAAAACTAACAAATATATTTGGGAGCTGAACTAGACATTTTACCAACTAGGCCTAATAGACATATACAGAACTCTCCAACCCAAAACAATAGAATATGCATTCTTCATATTTGCACATGGCACATGCTCTAAAATCAAATACACAATTATACATAAAGCAATCCTCAGCAAATTTTTAAAAATCATATGAACTAGCATAGCACATTAAAAATAGAAAAAAATACTAAGAGCATTGCTGGAAACCATTACATGGAAGTTAATGCAAGTTAAACAACCTGATTCTGAATCACTTTTGGGTAAACAATAAAATTAAGAAGAAAATTAAGAAATTTTTTGAAATGAATGAAAACAAAGATATAATATTTGCAAATCTCTGTGACACAGTTAAATCGGTGTTAAGAGGAAACTTTATAGCATTAAACACCCACATCAAAAAGATGAAAAGATCTTAAATTAATCACCTAACATCAAACTTAAAAGTTAGAGAAACAAGACCAGGCCAACACAAAAGCTAGTAGATGACAAAAATATAACCAAAATCATAGCTGAACTGAAGGAAATTGAGATGCAAAAAATGCACAAAAGATAAAATAATCCAGGATTTTGTTATTTAAAGGGTAAATAAGAAATGTAGACTGCTCACTATTCACGATAGCAAAGACTTGGAACCAACCCAAATGCCCAGCAATGATAGACCGGATAGAGAAAATATGGCACATATACACCATGGAATACTATGCAGCCATAAAAAAGGATGAGTTCATGTCCTTTGTAGGGACATGGTTGAAGCTGGAAACCACCATTCTCAGCAAACCAACAAAGGGACAGAAAACCGAACACCACCTGCTCTCACTCATAGGTGGCTGTTGAACAATAAGAACACATGGACACAGGAAGAGGAACATCACACACCGGGGCCTGTTGGGGGGTGTGGGGCAAGGGGTGGGAGAGCATTAGGACAAATACCTAATGCATGCAGGGCTTAAATCCTAGATGACAGGTTGATGGGTGCAGCAAACCACCATGACACATGTATACCTATGTAACAAACCTGCACGTTCTGTACATGTATCCCAGAACTTAAAGACAGAAAATCCAGATGAACACAATCACAAATGACAAAGGGGCATTAACACTGACCCCACAAATATAAAAGGAAAAAAAAAAAAAAGAGACTCCTCAGAACACTTTTTGCACTCAACCTAGAAAATCTAGAATAAATGGATAAATTCCCAAACGTGTAACCTACCAAGATTGAACCCTTGAGCTGACCAGTAATGAGTTCTGAAATTGAGTCAGTAATAGAAAGCCTGCCAAATAGAAAAAGTCTGGAACCAGATGGATTCAAAGCTGAATTATATCAGATGTTATAAAGAAGAGCTTGTCTCATTCCTAGTGAAATTATTACAAAAATTGAGAAGGAGGGACTCCTTCCTAACTCATTCTATGAGGCCAGCAACATTCTGATACAAAAACCTGGCAGAGACACAACAATAAATATAAACTTCTGGCCAATATATTTAATGAATATAGATATGAAAATCTTCAACAAAATACTAGCAAACTAAATTTATCAGCACATTCAAAAGCTAATCCACCATGAGCAAGTAGGATTTATACCTGGGATGTAAGGTTGTCTCCACATATAAAAGTCAATAAATGAAATTCATCACAAAAATAGAACTAAAAACAGAAACCAAATGATCACCTCAAGAGACACAGAAAAGGCTTTCCATAAAATTCAATATCTGTTCATGTTTTTAACCCTCAAAAAACCAGTATTATAGGAAAATATCTCAAAACAATAAGAGGCATCTCTGACAAACGTGCAGCCAACATCATATTGAATGGGCAAAAGCTGGAAGCATTCCCCTTGAGAGCTGGAACAAGACAAAGATGTCCACTCTCACCACTCCTGTTCAACATAGCACTGGATCCTAGCCAGAGAAATCAAGCAAGAAAAAGAAATAAAAGGCTTTCAATCATTAGGAGATACACCTAATGCTGAATGACAAGTTAATGGGTGCGGCACACCAACGTGGCACATGGATACATATGTAACAAACCTGCACATTGTGCACATGTACCCTAAAACTTAAAGTACAATAATAAAAAAATAAAAGTATAAAAAAATAAATAAAAGGCTTTCAAATAGGAATACAATAAGTCAAAATATCTCTGTTTTCAGACGATATTATTTTGCATGTAGAAAATACCACAGTCTCTGGAAAAAGCTCCTAGATCTGATAAACACAGGATACAAAATCAGTGCACAAAATCAGTAGCATTTCTGTACACCAATGTTGTCAAAGTTGAGAGCCAAATCAAGAATGCAAATTCATTTACAATAGCCATGAAAATCATTAAATGTCTAGGAATACAGCTAACCAGAGAGGTGAATAATCTCTACAATGAAAATTTTTTTTAAATGCTAAAAGATAAGATGACACAAACAAATAGAAAAAAAAATCCGTGCTCATGGATACAACAATCAATATTGTTAAAATGGACAAACTGTCCCAAGCAATTTATAGATTCAATTCCTATCAAACTTGCAGCAATATTTTCAACCGAATTAGAAAAAAATAATTCTAAAATTCATATAGACCCCCCAAAAGTACCTGAATAGCCATAGCAGTCCTAAGCAGAAATAACAAAGCTGGGGACATCAGATTACCTAGCTTCACACTATACTACAAGGCTACAGTAAGCAAAATAGCATGGTACTTGTACAAAAACAGACACGTAGATCAATGAAATAAAATAGCCCAGAAATAAATTCACACACCTACAACATCTGATCTTTGACAAAGTCAACAAAAACAAGCAATGTGGAATGGACCATATTCAATAAATGCTGCTGGGATAACTGGTTAGCCTTATGCAGAAGATTGAAACGAGACCCCTTTCATACACCTTATACAGAAATCAACTCAAGATGGATTAAAGACTTAAATGTAAAACTTGAAACTATAAAAAACCTGGAGGGTAACCTAGGAAATATTATTCTGGACGTAAGCCGTGACAGAGTTCATGACAAAGTCATCAAAAGCAATTGCAACAGAAACAAAATTGACAAATGGGACCTACTTAACTAAAGAGCTTCTGCACAGCAAAAGAAGCTATTAACAGAGTAAACAGACAACTTACAGAATTGGAGAAAATATTTGCAAACTATGCATCTGACAAAGGTCTAATAACCAGAATATTTAAGGAATTTAAACAAATTAACATGTAAAACCAACAACCCCATTACAAAGTGGGCAAAGGACATGAACACACACTTTTCAAAAGAAGATATACATGCAACCACCAAGCATATGAAAGAATGTTCAGCATTACTCATCATTAGAAAAATGAAAATCAAAACCACAATGAGATAGTCTCACATCAGTCATTATGGTTATTATTAAAAAGTAAAAAAAAACAG
Source organism: Nomascus leucogenys (assembly GCF_006542625.1). Classification (NCBI taxonomy): domain Eukaryota; kingdom Metazoa; phylum Chordata; class Mammalia; order Primates; family Hylobatidae; genus Nomascus; species Nomascus leucogenys. The sequence goes on along the minus strand of NC_044406.1, from coordinate 72,297,967 downwards.
ACGCTGGTGAAGTTGCAGAGAAAATATAATGCTTGTACACTGCTGTTAAGCATTTAAATTGGTTCAGCCATTGTGGAAAGCAATGTGGCAATTTCTCAAATAACTTAAAACAGAATAACCATTTGACCCAGCAATGCCATTATTGTATATGGATATACATATATATTTATATCCAATGGAGTATAAATTGTTATACCATAAAGACATATACACATGTATGGTTTTTGCAGCACTATTCACAATAGCAAAGACATAGAATCATCCAAAATTTCCATCAAGAGTAGACTGCGTAAAGAAAATGTGGTACACATACATCATACAATACAACACATCCATAAAAAGGAACAAGATCATGTCTTTGAAGCAACATGGATGTTGTTTGAGGCCATTGTCCTAAGTGAAATAATGTAGGAACACATTACCAAATACTACAGGTTTTCACTGATAAGAGGGAGCTAAATATTGAGTAGACATAGACAGAAAAAAGGGAACAACAGACACCAGGGCCTACTTGATGGTGAACAGTGGGAGGAGGGTGAGGATCAATAAACTACCTATTGGGTACTGTGTTTATTACCTGAGTGTCAAAATACTCTGTACACCAAAACCTAACGATACACAATTTATCTACATAGCAGTCCTGCACATGTATCCCTGAACCTAAAATAAAAGTTTAAAAACAAAGACCTTTCGATTTCAGCTCATCTTCACATTGTAAAGTGAAGATGATACTGTGAATCTAATGGATATCCATTGTTTGAAGTTTATATCAGATATCATGGTAAACTTTCTGATTACACCATGCAACAATAGGCCTGAAGATTCTGTATAAACAAGCTGATGTTATTTCTCTGAAGTCTATATCTAGTTATCCAGCTTACAGGGTGTCAGAAAAAGAGTAAATTTTTTTTTTTTTTTGGTTTTTATTTATTTATTTATTTATTTTTTTTTTTTTGCATAATTTTTTATTTTCCCTAGAGTTTCTCATTCCTTTCTATGTGTCTTGCATTATTTGCCTTTATAGAATTCCTCGTTTTTTTCTTTCAATTTTTGATTGCCTCAGGTATTCCATAAGCCTCTTTATTGTTTTTCTTGGAAAACTCTTCCCAGAGACCTGAGTCCACTTGTTCCTAGCTGGACTCTTTGCTCTATAAATGATCCAGACAGTGAAAAGTCTAGGGATTGACCCTTACTGCTTTCCTGGGTGGGATCCAATGTTTCCCTCAGCCCTCAGCCCATTTCTTCTCTCTTGAGTTATTCCATTTTTCAGGAGCACTCCTCAAATAAATTCTTAAGAAATTGTATGTGAAAGACAAATTATCTGAGTGCTTGTGTACATGAAAGTATATTTGTTCTGCTTGGTACACATTTAGGAACAGGATTCCAGGTTTCTGGGTTGAAAATTATTTTCATTCAAATCTTTGAAGGTTTGCTCCAATGTCTTCTTGCATCCAGCATTAGAGATGACGAGTGTGATGCCAATCAGACTCTAGTTCTTTTTTTTTTTTTTATTATACTTTAGGGTTTTAGGGTACATGTGCACAATGTGCGGGTTTGTTACATATGTATCCATGTGCCATGTTGATTTCCTGCACCCATTAACTCGTCATTTAGCATTAGGTGTATCTCCTAATGCTGTCCCTCCCCCCTCCCCCCACCCCACAACAGTCCCCGGAGTGTGATGATCCCCTTCCTGTGTCCATGAGTTCTCATTGTTCAATTCCCACCTATGAGTGAGAACATGCGGTGTTTGGTTTTTTGTCCTTGCGATAGTTTACTGAGAATGATGAAACTGGAATTTTTTTTTTTTTTTTGAGACGGAGTCTCGCTCTGTCTCCCAGGCTGGAGTGCAGTGGCGCAATCTCGGCTCACTGCAAGCTCCGCCTCCCGGGTTCACGCCATTTTCCTGCCTCAGCCTCGGCGTGTAGCTGGGACTACAGGCGCCCGCCACCACGCCCGGCTAATTTTTTGTATTTTTAGTAGAGACGGGGTTTCACCGTGGTCTCGATCTCCTGACCTGGTGATCCGCCCGCCTCGGCCTCCCAAAGTGCTGGGATTACAAGCGTGAGCCACCGCGCCTGGCCAAAAAGAGCAAATTTTTACTTACTTCAAACTAGAAAGGTGAGAGAAAATTCGGAAATATTAGTCTAGAGAGCTGTAGCCAGATATTGGGGGAAACTGGAAGAACTCAGGGTCTGGTGCAGTTTGTAGGTAAATAAAAAAAAAACGTCAAAAAGAGTGAACAGGGGTAGAACCTAACAGCAGGTGCTATAGATATGTTATCCACTGAAACATAATTTTTTTACATACACCCCATTTCTATAAGACAATCAAATAAGACAAATTTGCTTGCAAAATTGGTCTAGTCCAATTAAGCTGTGCCTGATTACATAAAAGAAGCATTGGTACTGATGAATCACAGAGGCTCTTTTTAAGTGTACTTTTCTGAAATTTTTAATAAGAAATCTCATATTGGGACTTCTAAAAGCCTCTAAAGTCCAAGAGACCAAGCCAATAACTTATAATCCTATTTTTCCTACAATACTTACAGATTTGGGTAAATTTATCTCTTCTCAGGGTCCTGAAACTATCCTGAAGTTCCTGAGCCTGCAAGGATATGACACTTCTTAGTCACCTCTGAGGAAGTCATGTAAGGAAACCATGTATGTAATGTACCAGGCCACTTTTTTCCACAAAGGGCTTCATCAGTTTTATAAAGTCAATCTTAATTTCTTAAAGTTGTCTGGTCATGTATAAAATATGGCATTCCAATTAAAGCCTTGATAATATAACCAATATTTTGAATTGTGTCTTGTTAAAGGAAGAACAGACTCTTATTAAACTTATGCATATAACTATATTTCTATTAAAATAATAACACTAATTACTAGTTTCTGAATTCTGGAGGGATGAGGTAAGGAGAAAAAGTAAATGTTTCCATTTTTGTTCACAGAAGTATACTTTATAAAATTGCTATAAGCTATAGAGAGCTTAAAACAAAAACAAAAAAAGGTTTCCTTAAATTGGAAAGAAAACCATTAAAAACTAGAAATGCTTCTAACAAAAATATCATTTAAAAATATCCTCATCAGTTTATTCAGTCCTATGTAATTAATTCTTGTTCTACTTTATCTTGGTTACCAGTTTCGTGAATCTGTCAGTTTCTTCATTAGAGTCCTGAAATTTTTTCAGTTCAGTATTATGATCTTAAATTTATCAGAAATATATATTCCAGAGTACTTGTCAGAGTCTTTATAATAAATTTTGGACATAGCCGACTGAAAATACTTTCAGAGAAGAATCAACGTAAAACAATAACTGTCAATAAAAAGCTTGAAATCTTTATAGTTAAAGATCTGATAAAAATCATTACAATAATGATGAAATTAACAAGGAAATTTGATTATTTTGTGAATCAAATAATTTAACATAATTTTAAGAGAGAAGGATAAATTCTAATTTTTCATCAGTGTACTATTAATAATAAAGCTAGTTTTTGAATGAAATTTATAAATGAATCTATCCAATCTCAACCAGCTTTGAACACACAAGATTTATTTTTCAAGATTGCCTTCATGTAAGCCATTTATAGCATTTAAAACATATTTATCAGCCTTTTTGCCTCCTACATTTTGTCTTTCTTACTTTGGAACAATCAGTCATTCTACTTTATTAGAATTATCATTTTATTAGTTTTACAGAATTAATTACTCCTTTTTTCCTTAACAGAAAACATATCATACTTTGAAACATTCCTTACCAAAACTACCTCTCATTTTCCTTGTATGCTTTTCATGATAGTTGTTTCACTTGTAACTTATAGTAGTTTTAATTTCATATATTACTTAGAAGTTTTAATACTTAGCAATTGTAATTTCTAATGAAAACTATAAACTAAGCAACTGTGAACTGTCAAATACCAGCATTGTATAGATAAATACTATTTTATAATTTTTAGAAACATATGGCATAATTTCTGATGTTTATTAACAGACCAAAATACATTTAGCTTTTTCTGTAAAATTTAAGAAAGCAAAAGTAGATAAATGTATGTTCAACAATTAATATTTTAGTATTTTATTTTTCTTAAAAATGACCCATACATGTAATAAATACCTCTTACTTTACTTAATTTACAATACCTTTAAGGTTGTGAGTTACCAAAAAGATTTTGGAAACTATTTTTAATTGGATATATATTTTAAAAGGAAAAATTGTTGTTGAAAAGTTTATTTATAAATTTTTATCCCATTTACACTTCTTAATTCACTTGTTACGTTGAATTTCTCATGAAAATATCATGAGCCATTTAGCAATGCTAGCCATCATCTCAAATCATTTTCCTCTTTATAATTTTTACAGCCTGTGCATGTTAGGCAGTCTTCATGAAAGCAAGAATTCTAAAAAAAAATTATACGTAGGTTTTTTTGTTTTGTTTTGCTGCTATGTTTAATAATCATATAGCAAAGGACAAGGCAGTTTCACTTGCACATTTGTTCTTTGACTAAACTCATACTTTTATAATCTTAAAGTAGTAGAGATAATTTGTTTGACTAGTAAATCCAGATAGAATAAAAATGTGTCAATGTATGTAAGTGCTCATTTATTTCCAAGCAAATCTAAATATAATTCCTTTTATGCTCATTTGTTTTCTAGCCAGTCTAAATAGAACTCCTTAAATGGATTTTATAAATTAATTTGGTAATATAATCGAGAGGTAGGAAAGTATCTCATACTTTCATACTCATTTAAAACTCATACTTCTCATACTCATCCAAAACTCCTCTGAGTGGACAAAACATATTTTTGTTTTCAAACAGCTTCTTATTTTCTTTTTGGTCTCAGGTGGTTGCTTTTATGGGATCTTGAGTCCCTTGAAAGAATGGTTCTGAAGTTCAAGTGACTGAGCAGGATCTAGAAAGTGAAAAAAAAAATGTCTGGCAGGGGTGCCCAGAGATATGGAGGAGGAAGGGGTTTGAAACAAGACATTTCCAAGTATTCTTGAAAACTGGAGTGCAAAATTATGCCAACAAGAGGGAGGTAGACAGAAATGGTGGATAATTTAGTCAACAGGGGTTCAAAAGAGAGGTTTCATGTGACAGAGGAGTTCACATAGGAGCAGCAGGGTCCAGTAGGGAGAAAATAGAGGTCTCAAAGATGGCTAGAAAGAAGAGATCTCCAGCCCAAGGAGTCAGGGAATAATTCTGACTCAAGAAAAAGACCCAGAAAGAAGAACTGCTAGCCCAGGAAGTACCATTCAAAGAAACCTGGGACTCTAACCCAGCTTCAGAGAGTACATTAGAATTCTTAAGATTAAAAAATCTGTAATTACCATGTCCAATGGACATTTATTCAGAGCAATAGTCTGACTCACCAATGGATCCCCAATCAGTCAGTCAGGACTAATGACAAAGGTTTCACACGTGAACACTTAGAATAAAAAAAATTCACTTATGCTTGCTAAAACATGGTGAGGCAGACCCTATTCAAGATCATCACAATAAATAGAGACCACTGCAATGGGATTTTGCAGTGGGAGAAAGCAGTTGGGCTCGACACCTAAAACAACATGGGCAAGTGGGAATTTATAGCCAAGAAACGAGATTGGGGTCAATGGATAAAAAATTACTAAGAGAAAACATCAGGGATAATTGGAATTCTAGCTAAACTTTCATAACAGGATTTTTGCTGATGACCAGCCAGAGTAATCAGACATCTCCTGAAGAATGCTGGATGGTGAGGAACCTGATCATATATTGAAGGTGTTTAGTTATCAATAAGGGTGAGGGGGTTGCTAAACTGACTTAACTGGGTTATTTACTAAAACTGGATTTTATAAGGAAGTGTACAGATGAGCCTAGGACTAAAATTTCCCTTAAAAAATCATTGTCATTAGTGCTACCAAGGACATAAATGTGCAAAAATCTCTTCAAAAGATTGCTTTCAATTATTTTAGAAATATACCCAAAAATGGTATTGCTGATCTAATCGTAGTTTTTTAAAAATTTTTTGAGGAATCTCCGTACTGTTTTCCATTGTGGTTGCACAATTTTATCCTTCCCTTATTAATGACCAAGGGTTCAGATACCAATGCTTTCTATTTTCTTCTGTTTCTATTTTTTGTGGTAGAAATCTTAATGGGTATGTAGTAATAAAGCATTGGGGTTTTTATTTGCATTTATCTGGTTATTAGTGATGTAGAGCATAGTTTCATATATTTGTTGGCCAGTTGTATATAACTTTTTGAGAAATATTTTCACAAGTCTTCAGCTCATTTTTAAATTGTGTTATTTATATTTTGTTGTTGAATTGCAAGAGATTTTTATCTATTTTGCAAACTAATTTCTAATTTGATATATGATTTTCAAATATTATCTCCCAATTAGTAAGTTGCCTTTTCACTGTTTATTGTATAATTTGATGAAAAAAGTTAAGTTTGATGTAGTCCTAACTTGACTCCTTTTGATTTTGTTGCCTGTCCTATTGGCCTGTAGGTGTTGTTATGCAATAAATAATTGTCAAATTCAATGTCATGAAGCTTCCCCCCTATGTTTTCTTGTAAAAATTTTATAGCTTTAAATCTTTTACTTAGGTCTTTAAAACTTTTGTTTTAGTTTAGTTAGTCTGTGTTTAAAGTATATAATAAAGGCTTAACTATAATTTTTGCATAATATACTGTTTTAACAATATTTGTTGAAGAGAGTATTCGAGTGTTCTCTCCTTTATCTTGGCATCCTTGTCAAAGATCATTTGACCATATATACAAGGGTTTGTTTCTGTGCTCTCTATTGCACCCCATTTGTCGATTTGTTTGTTTTTGTGACAGCACCTCACTTTTTTTCATTATTGCATCTTTGTATAAATTATTAGAATCAGAAAGTGTGAGTGTTTGAAACTTTGTTCTTTAAAAAATGCTTCAGCTCTTTGGGATTCATTGAATTCCACACAGAATTGAGAATGAATTTTTCTATTTCTGCAAGAAATCCTTTTGGAATTTTGATGGGGATTGCACTGAATCTGTAGATCACTTTGGGTAATGTTAAATGTTAATATTAAGACTGCCAATCTATGAAGATGAGATTTTTTTTGTTTTCATCTTTTAAAATTTGTTTCAGAAATGCTCCTTATTTTCGTAGTACAAATCATTCACTTCTTAAGTTTATTTTTAGTAATTTTATTCTTTTTGATGCTATTATAAATAAATTGCTTTTGCTTCCTTTTCAGATTGTTCATTGTTAATGTATAGAAACGTAACTGATTTTTGAGTGTTCATTTTGTATACTGCAATTTTGTTGAATGCATTTATTAGTTCTAATAATTTTTATGTTGGTGGTGGTGTTGAATCTTTCGACTTTTCTACATATACTATCAAGTCATCTACAAATAGAAAAAAAAATTACCTCTTCCTTTCTATTTGGATGCTTTTTCCCCCATTTTTTTTCGTATTTATTTTGTCTAAGGTCTCCTATATTATGTTGTATAGAAGAAACAATAGTTAGCAACCTTGTTTTGGTCCTGCTCTTAAAGCAAAAGCTTTTAGTCTTTCACTATGAAGTGTGACGTTAGCTGTGGGCTTTTTCTCAATGGCCTTTATTATGTTAAGATGGTTTTCTTCCATTCCTACTTTGTTGAGTGTTTCTACTATAAAAGGTGCTTTATCGTGAAAGGGAAGCTCTGCTGTACATGACAAATAACTTTTTCCTTGCTTCTTTGAAGATTCTCTCTTTGTCTTTGACTTTATAGTTTGATTATAATTTATCTTGTAGTTCTCTCTGGGTTTTTTTCCAGTTTAAGTTATTTGTGAGTTTTGAATTTGTATGTCTATTTAATTCTGCAGATTGGGAAGTTTTCAGCTGTAATTTATTCAAATATGCTGTCCTTCTATTTATCTGTTTCTCCTTTGGGAGTCCATATTGTGTATATTGGTGTGCTTGATAGTTTCCCATAATTCCCCTAGGCTCTTTGCTTTCCTCCTTTCTTTTTTTTTTAATTTTTGCTCGTTTGACTCAATGATTTCAAATGACCTGTCTTCAAGTTCACTTATTCTTTTTTTTGTCTTGCCAATTCTGTATTGAACTCTTTCAGTAATGTTTTATATTTAAATTTTTATATTTTTCAGCCCCAGAATCTTTGATGATTTTTGTGTTTTATCCTTGTTGATATTTTTATTTTTATGCATAGCTCTACTGATTTCATTTAGTTATCTGTCTTTGTTTTTAGCTCATTTAACGTATTTGACACATTAGAAATTATTTCTCAGGTATCTCATAGATCTGCATTTATTTAAGGTCAGCTTCTGGAATTTTATTTTTCCCTTTAGATTAAGCCATATTTTCTTGTTTCCTTGTATGCTTTGTAAACTTTAATGATTATTTTGGCAGTTGGAAAGCAGCCACCTCTCATAGTTTCTGTGCACTGTCTTTATTTAGAGAAGCCCCTCACCAATCAGCACAGCTGAAAGTTCTAGGATTTCCAAACCATTCCCATATCTTATTCCACCTGTTGTCATATGTATAACTGAAGCTCAAAATGTACTGCATACTCACCTCTGCTTTCAGTAGCTTCAAACTCTGACACTAGTCCTTCCAGTGCTTTGAGTGAGGAAAAGCAGAAAGTATTCCCTTGGACAAGCCACCAGTTAATCCTTAACATTGGATACATTTCTATACTGAAGGAAGAGTACTCATGTAGGACATTACCTTCTCATTGTTTCACACTATGCTGTGTCAGGAGACATATGGCCTTGCACTTCAAATGCCCTTCATTTTCCCTTTTCTTTCATAGGAATCTCTTCTTGATTTTGCAGTGGCTTGATCGCTGTAGCTTCTCAAATGGTCATTAGATTTTTTAGAGAAGTATTCTGATCTGTGTTCTTTGTGTGTCTTTTGAGGAAAGAAGGCTAGTAACCTCTTGGTCTGCCACCCTGCTGATGTCACCTAATCCAGGAAAATATTTTGAAATGTCACTGCACTTAAGCTTTGAGTTATCTGAGTGTTGGATATCTATGCAATCGTTTTTCAGGAAATTCTGAGTATGGATCAAGGATTGGCCTGATTATAATGAAATCATTCCTCTAAAATGTTATGACAGGCAGTATAACATATTGAAGATTCTTCGTGCTATAAATAGGGATCCATAAATTCTAGAACTAAGAAGTCATAAATTCTAGCATTAAATTTCATTAAGTTATCTTGGCCAAACCATAGAGTTCCTCTGTGCCAGAGAAGGCTGTAGTATACATTGGAATCTTCTAGATTTAGGCTGAAAAACATTCCATTCCATTTAGAAGAGTGCAGACTTGAACAAGTCTCTAAATCTTGTCCCCAGTCCAGTAATATTTATTATTATTATTTACAACTTTTGCACAGATTGAAATTGATGTTTTTGTGTGCTGAGTCCTATACATTTTTATCACATTTATAGATTCATGCAACCCTCACCACAATCAAGAGAGAAAACAGTTTCATTATCTCAAAAATTGTCTTTATGCTGCTCCTTTGTATTAAAACCCGTCCTCTGTATTTATTTCCAGGCTACCACTGATGAGTTTGTTTTCTATCACTTTAGTTTTGTGTTTTCCCTGAAGTCATATAAATGAAAGTGATTAATAAATATCATTTTGAGATTGGCTTCTTTTACTCAGCATAATTCTGAGATCCATTTATGCTATTGCATGTATCAATAATCCATCCCTCTTTACTTGCTGAGTAATATTCCTCTATATAAATGTACCAGTTTTTTATTTATTCACCCTTTGAAAAACAGTAGTTTCTAGTTTTTGGAAATTATAGCCAAGCTGTTATGAATATTCGTATGCAGGTTTGTGTACAAATAAGTTTTTATTTTTCTAGGCTAATACCTGCATATGGAATTGCTGTATCACAAAGTAAATACATGTTTAACTTTATTTATAAGAAATATCTAAATTACATTTGCAAAGAGGCTGTGTTCTTTTGCATTTCAATCAGAAATATACAAAAGTTTCAATTGCTCCTAAACCTTAACAACACTTAGTATTGTTAGTTTTATGTTTAAATTTTAAACATTTTAGTGTGCGTAGGGATAAATTAAAATGGTTTCTTTGCATGTTCTAATGATTAGCAATATTAATCATTTTATGTGCTTTTATGCCATCGGTCTATCTTCTTTGATGAAATATCTTTTAAAATCCATTCCTTTTTAAAAAACTGGATTATTTTCTTATTATTGTGTTATTAATATAACCTGGATACAATTGCTTTATTAGATATATGCTTAGCAATTTTTTTTCCAGTCTGAGGCTTGTCTTCTCATTTTTTAAATTATGTTTTCCTGAGAGGGAACAGTATTATTGTCAATGAATGTAAATTTATTTTTTAATATATTTTGCATTAGTTGTTATATCTGGGAACTCTTCTATGAAACCCAGGAGTGAAATTTCAGTTGAGGTATTTTATTGCACGTAATTAATTCTTCCAATATCATCTATTGAAAAAGAAGATCCTCAACTTACTGAATTGCTTTTGTACCTTTGTCAGTAATTAATTGGTCACATTTGTTTATGTCCAACTCTGAACTCCAGTTGGTTCTATTTATCAATGTGTTTATTATTTCACTAATGCTGCACTGTTTTTATTATTGTAGCTTTATCATAAGCACTAAAATTGGGTAGTATGAGTCATCTAAATTTATTTTTTAATTATTATTATGCTTTTTTAATCCCTTGCCTTTCTATATAAATTTTAAAAAGAATTCATCTAACCTATAAAATGTATGCTAGAATTTTCAGTGAAATTGTGTTTAGTCTATACCTCAATTTGAAAAGAAATAAAACCTTAAGTACATTGATTTATTTTATTATTTAATGAACCTGATATGCCTCTTCAGAATTTTTAAAATATATTTTATCAGCATTTTTCAATCTTCAACATACAGGTCATGCAAATATTTTGTTAGATTTGTACCTAAATATTTTATTTGTGGGGTGCTATTATATATGGGATTACATAATTTTAATGCACTTTCTAGTTTTCATTACTCTATATGGAAATATGATTGATTTTATGTGGTTGACTTTGGATCTGCCAAAGTTGCTAAAGTTGTTTTAATAGTACTATGAGCTCTAGAGTACATTCCTTGGTATTTATATGTAGATAATCATGTTGTCTCTGAATAGAGATAGTTTATTACCTTCCATTCTGTGCTAATTTTTTTTTTAAGTTTGCCTAATTACACTGGCAAGGCAAGAACTTCCAATACTATGTTGGATAGAAGAGGTGAGACTGGATTTCTGTGCCTTCTGTAATTCTAGCTTTATGTTTGCTTGCTTGTCCACTTGTTTTGTATAGGTTCTTTTTAAGATGAAGGAAGTTTTTTTCTATTTGTAGGATGCTAAGAAGTTTTATTATAAATAAAAGTTGAATTTTGTCAAATGATTTTTCTGCATAAATTGACATGGCTATGTGATTTTTTTCTTTATTCTGTTAATATGATTGAAAAGTAATTATTTTTTAAAAAAACAGACTTTATTTTTAGATCAGTAGTAAGTTCTTAGAAAAATTCAGTAGAATGTAAGGAGAATTCCCATATATGATTTGCTCCCACACAGCCCACACATACACAACCTCCTGCTCTATCAATGTCCCACATCACAGTGATACATTTGTTACAATTGATAAATCTATTGACACAACATTACCCAAAGCTTACAGTTTACTTTATAGTTTACTATTAGTATTTGTCTAATTCTGCTCAGGCTGACATAACAAAATAACTAGAGATGAACTGGCTTAAGCGACATACATTTATTTTCTCAAAGTTCTGAAAGCTGAAAGTCAAGATCAAGTGCCAGCAGGGATGGTTTCTAGTGATGTTTCTCTTAGCTTACAGATAGCACCTTCTCACTGTGCCCTCACATGGCTTTTTCTCTGTGACTGCACAGAGAAAGAGAGAAACAAAGATATAAATATGGTGCCTCCCTCTCTTATTATAAAGACATCAATCAATCCTATCATATTTAAGCCTCACTCTTAAGACTTCATTTAACTTTAATTACCTTATTAAATAAACTATCTCTAAATACAGAATAATAGAGACTAGGGCTTCAAAAATTGAACTTTGCAGCTAATGCAATTCAGTCCATAATAGTGTTGTCCATTCTGTTGGTTTTCCCAAATATATGCATATCAAATACATGAATTTGAATTGTATCTGATATTGTAGAATTATACTATAGTTTTACTTCCTTGGAATTCTTAATGTGATATGCCAATTAATCTCATCCTTCCTCCAACCTCTTACAAACACTGATCATTTTACTATCTTTATAGTTTTGCCTAGTTTAAAAGTCTTACCATCTCACGCCAGTTAGAATGGCAGTCATTAAAAAGTCAGGAAACAATAGATGCTGATGATTATGTGGAGAAATAGGAATGTTTTTACACTGTTGGTGGGAGTGTAAATTAGTTCAACCATTGTGGAAGACAATGTGGTGATTCCTCAATGATCTAGAACTAGAATACCATTTGACCCAGTAATCCCATCTAATTGGCGTGAGATGGTATCTCATTGTGGTTTTGATTTGCATCTCTCTAATGACCAGCAATGATGAACATTTTTTTATATGTCTGTTGGCTGCATAAATGTCTTCTTTTGAGAAGTGTCTGTTCATATCCTTTGCCCACTTTTTGATGGGGTTGTTTGTTTTTTTCTTGTAAATTTGTGTGAGTTCTTTGTAGATTCTGGATATTAGCCCTTTGTCAGATGGATAGATTGCAAAAATTTTCTCCCATTCTGTAGGTTCCCTATTCGCTCTGATGATAGTTTCCTTTGCTGTGCAGAAGCTCTTTAGTTTAATTAGATCCCATTTGTCAATTTTGGCTTTTGTTGCCATTGCTTTTGGTGTTTTAGACATGAAGAATTTGCCCATACCTACATCCTGAATGGTATTGCCCAGGTTTTCTACTAGGATTTTTATGGTCCTAGGTCTTAGGTTTAAGTCTTTGATCCATCTTGAGTTGATTTTTGTATAAGGTGTAACGAAGGGGTCCAGTTTCAATTTTCTGCATATGGCTAGCTAGTTTTCCCAACACCATTTATTAAATAGGGAATCTTTTCCCCATTGCTTCTTTGTGTCAGGTTTGTCAAAGATCAGATGGTTGTAAATGTGTGGTGTTATTTCTGAGGCCTCTGTTCGGTTCCATTGGTCTATATATCTGTTTGGGTACCAGTACCATGCTGTTTTGGTTACTGTAGCCTTGTAGTATAGTTTGAAGTCAGGTAGCATGATGCTTCCAGCCTTGTTCTTTTTGCTTAGGATTGTCTTGGCTATACAGACTCTTTTTTTGGCTCCATATGAAATTTAAAGTAGTTTTTTCTAATTCTGTGAAGAAAGTCAATGGTAGGATCTTTACATGTTACATTATCCTTATATCTCATAGATATAAAGGAAGAGCTAAATGAATGGGATAGTACATGTTCATAAACAGACTCAATATCATAAAGATGCCCATTATTCTAAATTTATCTCTAGATTCAATGCCTTCCCATTAAAAATTTCAACAATGGCAAGGCCTGATGGCATGCACCTATAATTGCAGCTATTCAGTAGGCCAAGTTGGAAGGAGTTCAGAACTAGACTGGGTGACATAAGGAGACTCCATATCAAAATCCCAGCAAATTATTTTTTGATTATGAAAAAAATGACTCTAAGGTTTATATGGAAAGGCAAAAGACCTGGAATACCCAACCTGATATTAAAAAAGAACAAATATGACTACTGACACTACCTAACTTCAAAACTTCCTTTAAAGTTATAATAATCAAGACAGTGATATTCACAAATGACTAGCCAAATAGACCAATGGAACATAATAGAGAGCCTAGAAATGGACATACAGGAATATAGTCAGTTGATCTCCAACACAAATGAAAAAGCAATATAATAGAGCAAATATAATCTTTTTAACAAATAGTGCTGTAACATCTGGATATCTACATGCAAACAAAAAATAATAATCTAGACACAGACCTTATACTTTTTGCAAAAATTAACTTAAAATGCATCATGGACCTAAATATATAATACAAACTATATAACTCCTAGAGGGTAACACAGCAGAAAATCTAGACGAACAAAGGTATAATAATAACTTTCTAGATACAAAACCAAAGTCACAATCCATGAAGGAAAAAAATGTATAAGCCAGACTTCATTAAAAATTAAAAATTTCTGCCTTGCAAAAGACACTATAAAGGGGATGAGAAGATAATCTACAGAATACGGAGAAAATTTTTGTTGAAAGATACATGTTAGATAAAGCACTGTTATCAAAATGTACAAAAAAAAATGCTTACTACTCTACAATACAAAAAAAAATTAAAAAATGGGCAAGATAGTTTGAAGTCAGGTAGCTTTTATTTATATATTTTGTTATATATAATATATATTATATAGAATGTATATTTTATTATGTAATAGCTATTATATAGAATGTGTATTTAATTATATAATACATATTCTATATAATATATAATATATATTTTAACATATATTATTCTAGATAAGTGTATTTGTATATTTTATTATATATAATAAAAATATATATTTATATCATATATATAATTATATATATGTGTATGTATATATATATACACTTATCTAGAATTCTGTACCTGGTGATATCATTCAAAAATGAAGGAGAAATAAAGACTTTCTCAGACAAACACAAATAGAAATTTCCTGCCAGTAGACATGCCTCGCAAAAACTGTTAAATAAGATATTTAGGGAGCAGGATAATTATATAGGTCAGAAAGTTAAGTCTACATAAAAAAAAAGATCATCAGAGAATGAATAAGTTAAAGTAAAACATAAAATTATTTTTTATTCTCTATATTTTACTATATATATCCTATATATTATATATTATATATTTATATATAATTGTATTATATATATTTATGTATTTATATAAATATACATTTATATTTATCTACCTATAAATATACATTTATATTTATCTGCCTATAAATATACATTTATATTTATCTGCCTATAAATATACGTTTATATTTATCTGCCTATAAATATACATTTATATTTATCTGCCTACAAATATACGTTTATATTTATCTGCCTACAAATATACATTTATATTTATCTACCTACAAATATATTTATATTTATCTACCTACAAATATATCTTTATATTTATCTACCTACAAATATATCTTTATATTTATCTACCTACAAATATATCTTTATATTTATCTACCTACAAATATATCTTTATATTTATCTACCTACAAATATATCTTTATATTTATCTACCTACAAATATATCTTTATATTTATCTATCTATATTTTATATATATTTATAAATAATTATATATATTTATATATAATTATATATTCTATATATTTATATATAATATTCTATATATTATATATTTATATATAATATATATTCTATATATTATATATAAGATAATATATATTCTATATATTATGTATAAGATAATATATATTCTATATATTATGTATAAGATAATATATATTCTATATATTATGTATAAGATAATATATATTCTATATATTATGTATAAGATAATATATATTCTATATATTATGTATAAGATAATATATATTCTATATATTATGTATAAGATAATATATATTCTATATATATAATATAAATATATATATTCTATACAATATTATATATTATATTATATAAAATATATAAAATATGATGATCTTTTGATCATATATTATAGATGATCTGATGATCTTTTTTTAGGTAGACTTAACTTTCTGACCTATATAATTATCCTGCTCCCTAAATAATATAAATATATAATATATTATAATATATATTATTATATATAAATATATAGTTATATATAATATATAATATATTATTATATTATATATTATATATATTAGTATATATATTTATATATAGTTATATATTATTATATTATATATATTATATATATTACTATATATATTTATATATAGTTATGTATTATTACATATAACAATATATATAATATATATAATATATTTATATAATATATATAATTATATAAATATATAATAATATATATATTATATATTTATATATAAGAGAATATTATATATATTATATTATATATAATATAATATATATTATATATTATATTATATATATTATATATTATATATTATATATTATATATATTGTATATATTATATATATTATATATATTATATATATATATATAAGAGAAAGTCAAATACTGAATTTTCTCACTTACAAGAAAGAGGTAAATATTGAGTATACATAGATACAAAAAGGGGAGTAATAGAAAATGGGGACTATTTCCTATTTTTCAAATATGCCAGAGTATTCTTTCCTTCTTAACAAGGCCTGCACTCAGGAGAAACTGTTTTACCTGAACTTAAGCTGCTTCTGTTTCATCAGAGTCTAACTTAACTGAGAGGAAAGCCTTTAAATGTCTCATTACTATACTAGACTCAGCTGAGGAAACAATCTTTGCACTTAATTATATAGCAAAAGAAACTTCTTAAACTTAAAAGAAAAGAAAAGAAAGACAGAAAATCAGAACAGAACATCCACAAATGCTGGGGCAACTACAAAATGTGTAACAATGTGTAACACTGATTGTGCAATATAAAGGCCAGAAGCAGAAGACAGAAAAAACAGAACAAATATTGGAAGAAATAGTGACTGATAACTTCTCCAAATTAATGTAATACATCAAACCATAGATCCAAGAAGCTAAGAAAAAATCAAACAGAATAAGTTGAAAACAACAACAACAAACTATGCACCTAAACATATCATATTCAAACTGCATAAAATAAAATAAATGATAAAGGAAAAAATCTTTAAAGAAGCCAGAGGAAAAAAATTATCTTACCTATAGAGGAGTACAGATAAGTATGAAATCTGACTTCTCAGAAACCATGCAAGCAAAAAGAGAAGACGGAGCACTGTATTTAAAGTACTGAAATAAAATATATATTTATATTATATAAATATATAAATATACGTTTATTATATAAATATATAAATATGCATGTTTATATAAATATATAAATATACATGTATTATATAAATATATAAATATACATGTATTATATAAATATATAAATATACATGTATTATATAAACATATAATTATACATGTATTATATATAAATATATAATACATATGTATTTATAAATATATATTTATATATAAAAATATATAAATATATATTTATTTTTATATTTATATATATAAATATCGATATTTATTTTTATATTTATATATATAAATCTATTTATATATTCTCGCATCTATGTTCATCAGAAATACTGATTTGAAGT
This sequence comes from Nomascus leucogenys, assembly GCF_006542625.1. Lineage (NCBI taxonomy): Eukaryota > Metazoa > Chordata > Mammalia > Primates > Hylobatidae > Nomascus > Nomascus leucogenys. The sequence continues at coordinate 72,280,611 of NC_044406.1, read as the reverse complement.
TTTCTCTTGTTGTTGTGACTCTGCCATGTTTTGGTATTAGAATGATGCTGGCCTCGTAGAATTAGTTAGGTAGTGGTCCCTTCTCAATTTTTTTGAATAATTTTAGTAGGATGTGCACCAACTCTTCTTTAAATGCCTGGTAAAATTTGGTTGTGAATCTTTCTGGTCTAGAGCCTTTTCTGGTTGGTCATTTTTTTATTACTGATTTATTTTCAGCATTTATTGGTCTGTTCAGGCTTTCAATTTGTTTTGACTCAATCATGGAAGGTTGTATGTTTCCAGTTTATCCATTTCTAGTCCTTTTTCTAGTTTGCGTGCATAGAGGTACTTGTAATAGTGTCTGAGAAGACTTTTTGTATTTCTTTGGGTTCAGTAGTCATGTCTCTTTTGTCATTTATAAATGTATTTATTTGAATAATCTCTGTATTTTATTACTCTTGCTAGCAATCTATCAATTATATTTATTCTTTTGAACAACCACTTTTTGGCTTTGTTGATCTTTTGTATGGTTTTTCGTTTTTCAGTTTTCTTTAGTTTAGCCATCATTTTTATTTCTTTTAGTACTGGTTTTGGTGTACTTTTACTGTTCTTTTTCTAGTTTCCCTAGGAGTGATGATAGGTTGTTAATTTGAGCCCTTTCTAAATTTTTGATGTGTGCATTTATTGCCATAAACTTTCCTCTTTACACTATTTCAAGTGTGCCCCAGATATTCTGGCATGCTTTATTTTTGTTTTTATTACCTTCAAAGAATTTCGCGATTTCTGCCTTAATTTCATTGTTTACCTAAAAGACACTCTAGAGCAGATTGTTTGAATTTCATGTAGCTGTCTGGTTTTTAGCAGTGTTCTTAGTATTAATTTTTATTTTTATTGCACTGTTGTCTGAGAGTGTGGTTGGTATAATTTTGGCTGTGTAAATTTGTTGAGATTTTCTTCTGGCCAAGGATGTAATCAATTTTAGAGTATGGACTCTGTGCAGATGGGAATGTATATTATGTTGTTGTTGTTGAGTGGCTTGTTCTGTAGGTGTCTATTTGTTCCATTTAGTTGAATTTTGAATTCAGATCCTGAATGGTTTTCTGCTTCAATTATGTGTCTAATATTGTCATTGAGATTTTGATGTCATCTACTATTATTGTGTGGTTATGTTTAGCACTCCCTTAAGGACGTCTTGTGAGGCATGTCTGGTGGTAATGAATTCCCTTAGCATTTGCTTGCCTAAAAAGGATTTTATTTCTTCTTTGCTGATGAAGCTTAGTTTGGATGGATATAAAATTCTTGTTTGGTATTTCTTTGCTTTAAAAATACTGAAAATAGTCTTCCCCCAATTTCTTCTGGCTTAAAGTTTTTCTGTTGAGAGATGCACTGTTAACTTGACAGGGTTCCCTTTGTAGTTGACCTGCCTTTTCTCTGTAGTTGCCCTTAGTATTTTGTCTTTCACATTTACCTTGGAGAATCTGATGACTATGTGTCTTGGGGATGGTTCTCTTGTATGGTATCTCACAGGGCTTCTCTGACTTTCTTGAATTTGAATGTTGGCCTCTCTAGCAAGTTTTGGAACATTTTAATGGATAATATCCTCAAATATATTTTCCAAGTTGCATGTTTTTTCTCCTTCTCTTTCAGGGATGCCAATGTGTCATAGGTTTGGTCTCTTTAAATCATTCTATATTTTTGGAGGCTTTGCTCATTTTTTGAATTTTTTTATTTTTGTCTAACTGAGTTGATCCAAGTAATTGTTTTTTAACTCTGAGATTCTTTCAGCTTGCTCTGTTCTGCTGTTAATATTTCTTATTGTACTATAAAATTATTGTAATGATTTTCCAGTTCTGTATAAGTTTGATTCTTTCTAAAAATGGATACTTTTTTTCATTTCTTATTGTGTTTTATTTTATATATGTATATATATAAACATTTTTTGTGAATCTCTATAGTTTTTGTTGTTTTCCGTATTCTGAGTTCTATGTCTTTCATTTCAGCCATTTCAGCCTTGTTAAGAACTATTTTTTGGAGTTGGTGCAGTCATTTGTAGGTAAGAAGACACTGACTTTTTGAGTTGCCAGAGTTCTTGTGCTGGTTCTTTCTATTTGGGGTTGATGTTCCTTTAATCTTTGAAGTTGCTGTTCTTTGAATAGTTTTTTTTTCCTTTTATAATATTTGATGCCCTTGAGGGTTTGACTGTGGTGTTAGTTGGGTTCATACAACTGGCTTCATTTCTGGATGATTGCAGGACACCATGGCTCAGCTCAGTACTGCTGGTCTGCATGCTCTAACTCTGAGAGGCTGGGACCAGGCCTATGGCTTTTTTCTCTGGCTTCCTGAAGTTAAGCACCAGCTGTGTCAGAGGGTCAAATATTTTCCTGGTTTGCTTGCAATGACACTCCAATGGGGGTGTCCGCAAAAGTGCTTCATCAAGACAGTGGCAACAGGGTTTCAGCTTGCATGCTGTGTATGCCAGTGGTGGTGTGGCAGCATTGTCTGTGTGTGCATGTGTGCCAGAAGTATGATGAGACATGCATGTGCCATTGAGAATGGGGTAGAGACACCTGTGTGTGCACACTTTTCTAGTGGTGGCAATCTTCATCTCTTTTGGGCCTTGTCACTTGCTAGCCCTGAATATTTGGCTAATACCTCTTTTATCTTAGCTTCCATTTTCTTCTCACTACAAAATAAATTGTGAGTGTTTGTGTGGAAGGTTCTGCAGAGGGATTGGGAAAAATAGATCATTTTGAAAATTTCTTCTGTCAGTTATTCCATTCTAGGTTTACCTGGATAACAGCCCATTTTAGTTATACATAATGGCATTTACTTATCAGTAAGCCTCTAGTAAGTCTACACAAACCCAAGGCTATAAATAAATACTAAACAGTAAAAGTGAAAAGCTAAAAAGTTGCTCTTACTATTGCAATGTAATGGCAGAAATTTGGATGAAGTCAATTTAAATCTTGTGATAAAATTGATGCAGTAAGAATTCTGACCCAATTTTTGACATCTAAATTAGCAGTTTTAAAAAGCTGTGAAATGCATCACATTGACTAAAAGGAAACTAAGAAGCAGTGGTCCTAATGTATTTAGTCTTATCTTTTAGATTTTCAAGGATGCTAAACTCCTGTGGAATAGTAAAGTCTTTAAAATAGAACTGAAGTTTATTCCTACAGCGTGCATTTTTTGATTGCTCCCATAATTTTTATTCTTTCTTTTTCCCTTTCCTGTTTTTTTGGGAAGATTATTTGAATTTTTTTTTTTTTTTTTTTTTTTTTTTGAGACAGAGTCTCACTCCGTCACCCAGGCTGGAGTGCAGTGGCGCAATCTCAGCTCACTGCAAGCTCCGCCTCCCGGGTTCACGCCATTCTCCTGCCTCAGCCTCCTGAGTAGCTGGGACTACAGGCGCCCGCCACTGCGCCCGGCTAATTTTTTGTATTTTTAGTAGAGACGGGGTTTCACCGTGGTCTCAATCTCCTGACCTCGTGATCCGCCCACCTCGGTCTCCCAAAGTGCTGGGATTACAGGCTTGAGCCACCGCGCCTGGCCTTGAATATTTTTAATATTTTATCTATTAAATTTTTTACTATGTGTATGATTTTATTCGTGGTTGCTCTAGGGTTTAAAATATAAAGACTTTGTAGAGTCAACTTAATAAATATTTTACCACTTCAAGTGGAATGTAGACTGTTTATCATAAAATAAGTCCCTTTACAATTATCCCTTTCTGTTGTATTTGTCATATTTATTACCTGTACATACACTGAAAATTCATCAATGTAACAGTAGTCTCCTTTTATATGCAGTTTTGCTTTTTACAGTTTCAATGACCTGTGGTCAACTGTAGTCTGAAAATATTAAGTGGAAAATTCCAGAAGGAAATAGTACACAAGTTTTAAATTATGTGTTGTTCTGAGTAGCGTGATGAAATCTTGTGTCATCCTGCTCTATTTCACCAAGGATATAAATTGTCCCTTTTTATAACATATCTATCATGTATATGCTACCTGTTCATTAGTCACTCGATAGCTGTGTTGGTTATCAGGTTGAAAAAACATAGCATATATAGAGAGCTCAGTACTATCTGTGGTTTTATGCATCTACTGCAGGTCTTAGAACATATCCCTTGATAATAAGGGAGGATTACTGTACATACTTTGCTTTAACCTGTCATACCTATTTCTTAGAACTTGAGGGAATTAGATGAATACATTTACTCAGATACTTACTGTTCCTGTTAATTTTTATTTTTGATGTGCCAAGTATCCCCCGATATCATTGTCCTCTCATATGAAGAACTTTCTTTAGCATCTCTCTTTTACAGAAGAACTGCTGATAAAAAAATTCTCTTAGACTCCTTTCATGTGAGAATATCTTTTTTCATCTTTATTTCTAACGTCATTCTCACTGGACGTACAATTATGTGTTGAGAGTACCCAAGTTCCAACATGTTACTCCAGTTATGTCAGCAATATGGTGGAATAGCAAGTTCCAGTTATCATTTCTATTCTACAGAAATGCCAATTTTCCAACCACCCACAGATGAGAATAACCTTGTGGAAGTCCCAGAGTTCAGGTGAGAGGTTACAGCACCCTGGTGAGCAAAATATTTGAGAGTGGATATATTGAAGAGGGTAAAAAAAAAGTAGTTTCACTTTACCTAAAACACTCTTCCCCCTAGGCATTAGAGATAAGTCTCAAGACAAGCCCCTTCAAATTGAAGATGATAAGAAGAACAGTTTCATTTTACCCACGACAGCTCTCAACCAAGGCAACACAGCTTGGTACTGACAGAGGCCCCCTCAATCTATAATTTCTCCCCCAGGAGAAAGTGAGAGTGAAGTGAACACCTGGTGTCCCCAGATTTGCAGGATGTTTATCAGGAGGCCTGATTATATCTTATCCCACACAGAGCACTGAGGGGATTGGTACCTCTGAATTCTCTGGGGGAAGTTAGGAGCAAGATGAAAGGCCTGGAGCTAATAGCAACCTATGTGTGAATCACAACAGCCCACTATGGATCTTGTCAACTGACCTGTAAACTCCACTAAGAAGCTTTTCCATAAACCCTACAAAACAACACACCTGCAGAATCCCACAATCAGTTTACATATGCCACCATCATTCTCTATGCCACCATGACCAGCACCCCACATGCCCTGGTGCACAGTGCCTCATGTTATTTCTACAGACGGCATTACAAGACTTCTCCAATAGCACACAGATCTCAAAAGCAGGTGTAAAATATAATTATCTTGCTCTATTCTGCTGGATTGGGTGAAGGGGTACAATGTTGAACATTTGAGGACAATTTCCTAAGGAAAATAAATAGGAGGCTGGAAGCATCTGGCCTGATTTTGTGGGGTCAATATAAAACACACAATACTATGAATTTTTCTAAAATGAAACAAGAGGAGTTGAGTTGTCACATGCAAAAAAAAAAAAAATGTCTGAGAGACACCTCAGAATGTCCAGCAATGCTGACTGGTGAAGGTCTTTCTCTCCCAAATCCAGTCAGTAAAGACTTCAAAAGGTGAATACATTTATAAATGAAAAAAGAAAACAGAAATGCAAGGCTTCAAGAACCACAAAGCATGAAGGAAACATGGCAGCATTCAAGGAACAAAATAAAGCCACAAGGGCTGGCTCTAACGAAATGGAGATATATAAATTACCTTAAATATTATTAAAATAATTATCTTGAAGTAAAGTGAGCTATAAAAACCACCAATAGATAACTAAATAAATCAGAAAAACAGTGCATGAGCAAAACAACATGTTGAACAAAGAAACAGAGATTATTAAAGTAAATTCTGGAGGTGAAGAGTAAAACGTCTGAACTTAAAATTTCAATATGAAGCTTTTACAGTAGACTCAATGAAACAGAAGAAAAAATCAGCAAACTCAAAGAAAGATCATTTGAAATTATCGTCAAAGAAACAACAAAAATAAAGAAAATCAGAATGGGGACCTATAGCACTTAAGAAACAACATCAAGAAAACAAACTTTCATATTATAAGCACTCCCAAAATAGCAGAGAAAGAGAAACAGCTACAAAGCATGTTTTAAAAACTAATGATTTTTAAATGTTTTCCAAAACCTGGATGAGACCATGTAAGACCGGAACTATGAAAGTCCAAGAATTCCAAATAGGTTGAATATAAAGATGTTCTCACTGAGACGAGTCACAATAAAAGTATCAAATATCAAAGACAAAAAAGAAAGAAAATTTTGAAGGTGGCAAGTGAAAAGTTCCTCATCACATACAAGGGAACCTTTATAACACTGTCAGCAGATTCCTTGGCAGAAGTCTTTTCAGGCCAATATACATTAGGATAATATATTCAATGTGTTAAGAGGGGAAAAATGGGGTAAAAACTCTGCAAACCACGATGGTGTGTTAACCTCATTCCTGAGTACTGGGATATTTATGAAGGCATTGTTATATTTTTGTATGCAGATACTTGCTGGTTAGATTTCTGTGAGTGGGACTGGAACCAGTAAACTCCTATTGTGCCATCTTGCTCATGTCTCCCCAGTAAATGAGCTTTTGGAGTGTGTCCACTGTTTGGCTATTATGAATAAGCCAAATAAGCTTTGAACATTATTATACAAATTTTGGTGTTGAGTGGTGTTTTCAATTCTATTGGGTATATTTTTGGGAGTGGGATTGCTAGGTCATACTCTGACTCCATGTTTTACCATTTGAGAAACTTCAAGTTTTCCATCTTGGCTCCACAATTTTACATCCCCACCAGCAATGCACAAAAGTTCTAATTCCTCCAGACCCTCACCAACATCCTTATTGTCTGACTTTTGATTATAGCCATCATAGTAGGTGTAAAGTATCATCTCATTGTGATTTTAATTTGCATTTCCCTGATGACTAATGATTTTGAGCACCTTTCCATGTGAATTTTGTCATTTCCTTATCTTCTTGGAGAAGTATCTCTTCAGTTTACCTCTCCACTTTTTAATTGGATTATCTGTTTTTGTATAGTTGAGTTGTTAGAGTTTGTTATACATTATAAATACTATGTCCTTATCAGGCATATGGTTTGCAAATATTTTCTTTTATTCTGTAGGTTGTCCACACAATTCTATACCAGATGTATTTCTTCTCTTATAAAAGAATATTACTTACTAAAATGCTTTCTTTAAATTATAAGGCAATGGTTTTTCTCAGAATGACATTTTATATTTGAACACTTTCCTTTAAGTAAGTACAGATGCATCAGAATGACATAAAATCTGATAGTACCTGTTTTACTTTTTTTCTGCTGTGTACCTAGAGAAGTATATGTACACCTGCCAAAGCATACTCTAGAATATTTATTCTCCCAGGAACCACAGTGTTTCACTTGTTGTGCATTAAGTAGAAAATGTATTAGAGGGAAGTGGATAGTAGGGTGGTATAATTCAGTCTCCACAAACCAAAATGGAAGCTGCTAGATGACAAGGAATTTGGCCTCATCCATTTTTATATCCAACAAAATGCCGCATGTTACAAATTAAATATTTGCTGAATTAAATAGGTCTATCCAGTTCCAGATACAGAGGATTAGCTCATTTTCTAACATTGAGCAGTTGAATAAAATATGACTGAATTTAAATACTTACAAAGTATTTGAACTCAAGAGGATGAACATAAAAGTATTACTTTCTTCACTCCTTTTTCAAATAACACCCTTGCTTTACCTTTAGCATCTTCTCTCACAACATTCTCAGTTCAAATCACAGAGAAACAATATGAAAAAGAAATACATCTTCAGAAATAAATATGTTAGGGTTACGTGTTTCGTGTGAACCCAAACTTTTTTTACACCAACAATAAGAAAGATAAGTAAGTATTACTAGCTCATTTTTTCCTAAATAAAGATCCTTCACAAAGCCATTACCCTCTAAAAATATCCAGATAAGAACTCAAGTGACTGTACTAAAATTATACCACAGTAGAAACAACATCAGCCCACACCAGTGAGAAAGAAGCAGTGCAAGAACTCTGTCAACTCAAAAACTCACAATGTCTTCTTTCCACCAAACAACCACAGTATTTCCCCAGAAAGGGTTATTAACTAAAATGGCTGAAATGATAGACATATAATTCAGAATATAAATAGAAATAAAGATAATAGACATCCAGGAGTAAGCTGAAACCCAATCCAAGGAATTTAAGGTTTACAGTAAAATGATATGGCAGCTGATATATGAAATAATGATTGGAAGAAAGAATAAAATTGATAAGATAGGGCTGAAAAACACACTACAAAATTTTTATAATGCAATTGCAAGTATTAACAGCAGAATACACCAAGCTGAGCAAAGAATCTCAGAGTTCAGAGACAGGTTCTCTGCCTGGACATAGAAAGCAGAGGATCACACTGCGCTGCAATCTCTGCACAAGGATGGTGGTTTGGCTCAGGCTGCTGCTCCAGGCAAGTGGATGTTATGAATGATTGTAGATATGCTTAGGGGTCAAGTGGAGGGGGCCTCACTGCCCCACAATCTGCTGAGGATTGGTTGGGTGGCTTGGACTGTCAATCTTGATGAGCAGTCGCTCCAAATGACTGAGGATATGCCTGGGCATGTAGCAGAGAGGGTCTCCCTGCACCAGACTCTCTGCACAGAAAGATTTGAGCTGATCAGCCTGCTGATCTGGGTGAGAACTTACTTCAAATGCCTGAAGATCTGCCTTGGCATGAAGCAGAGTGGAACACACATCACCATGGTCTCTGTCCAAATACCTGGAGATCTGCTGGGGTATGGAGCAGAGAGTTCCCTGCTGCGGCATAATTTATGCAAAGGAAGGATGGGGTGGCTCAGGCTGTTTGTCCAGGAAAGTGGGTGCTCTGCATCCCTAGAGTTCTGCCTGTTGTTGGAGCAGAGAAGGTCCTGCTGTGGACAATCTCAGGGAAGCAGGCTTGGGCACCCAGCAATGACACATGCGGGCCAATTCCTGGTCAGCAATCTGGCCTTGACTGCAACACTCATCACCCTGGAGAAACCACAGCTCCAGCAGCTCTACTCCTGCCACAGGCATGAAACAAGGAAGAGCACAATTTCAGTGCATACAGCTGTGAAGCTTTCCACAATTCTGGCTATGGAGGCTCCTGCCCCACTCCAGAGCAAGTACTTCAATCTTTGGCCCAAATCTAACATGCTTGCACATCCATACTGCAGGGTTGCCAAAAAATGACTTACATTTTATTCACCTGGATTAAAAATAGCATTCTGTTGTCAGTCTCAGGTCTGGAAAAATCCTGCAGCTTTTCCAAATGCTTTTCACTTGCAGTGTCTCCAAGGCTCTCCTCACATTTATTCCAGGGATTGGGAGAAGCAAGGTTCTTGATTTTGGCCTCTTTTGCTAAGACCCCTAGTGTAAAGGTGAGTAACAGAGGGAGGCTGTATTAGTGTATTCTCACAATGCTACTAAGAAATTCAGGAAACTGGGTACTTTATAAATAAACAGGTTTAAATGGCCCATAGTCCTGATGGCTGTACAGGAAACATGATGCTGGCATCTGCTCAGCTTCTTGGGAGGCCTGAGGAAACTTACAATTCTGATAAAAAGTGAAGGGGAAGCAGAGATGTCACATATCCAAAGCAGAAGCGAAAGAGAAAAGGAAAAGATTCTATGCCCTTTTAAATGACCAGATATCATGAGAACTCACCAAATATCACGAGGACAGTACCAAGGGGACAGTATTAAATCATTCATGAGAAGTCTGCTCCAGGATTTCATCAGCTTCTACCAGGCCTCACCTCCAACATTAGCTATTATGTTATTATGTTTCAACATGAGATTTAAATGGGGACACACATGCAAATTATACCAGAAACTCTCTGCTTCTATCATATTCTGGGGTTTCACTTACTTTTATCAGCCAGATGCCATCACTGGGGCTCTTTGCCCACGATCTCCTCTCTGGGATCTCAGTTGTCTTTCTCTATTCCAGTGGATTCCCATTTTCCTTCTTGAACTAAAGCACACAGAGTTGATGTTACGTGCTATTTTGCCATTTCCAGGTGGCTGAGGCATGCAAAAGGCTCTAATCTTCCCTTTTTGAAAATAAAGATTTGTGTTTTAGACTGTTCCTCCTGGTGGCAGTGTGAGCAGATTGGAAGGACTGAAATGTATATATAAAAGAAACAATTAAAAACTGGTGTAATGTTCCAGGAAAATGATAAAAGGAGTTTGAAATAAAGCAGTTATTTTCGGGATAGATTTAAAGGATTTTAAGACTGTAGAATAGACAGTACAAAGTGATTAATTTGATATGAAAAATGCGAGAAAGAAATGGATATGGATTCTCAGTTTGCTTGGGTTATAGAACGTAAGAGGAAAGAAAATTCCAGATAATAGGATAAGCAAAATAACACTAAGTTTTAGTCAAATGGAGTTCCAAATGTCAGAATAAATTAATAATTTACTTTGACAGTCATAAATATTTAAGCTGAAGAAAACTAACATTCATTTGGTTGACATTTCCATTTCACCATAGAGAAAACTGAGGCCCAGAAAAAAATCAAATAAAATTATACAGCTAGCCAGTGACAGAGCAATGACTAAAACCTAAAGTTATTGGCTGACAACACACTGCCAACAGGTCTAGCTTTAAAGATATTAACTCAATTTATTTTTTTATTTCCATAGGTTATTGGGGAGCAGGTAGTGTTTGGTTGCATAAGTAAGTTCTTTAGTGGTGATTTGTGAGATTTTGGTGCACCCATTACCCAAGCAGTATACACTGCACCATATTTGTAGTCTTTTATTCCTCACTCCCTTCCCACCCTTTCCCCCTGAGTCCCTAAAGTTCATTGTACCATTCTTATGCCTTTGCATCCTCATAGCTTAGTTCCCACTTACGAATGAGAACATATGATGCTTGGTTTTCCATTCCTGAGTTGCTTCACTTAGAATAATAGTCTCCAATCTCATCCAGGTTGCTTTGAATGTCATTAATTTATTCCTTTTTATGGCTGAGTAGTATTCCATTTGTGTGTGTGTATATATATATATACACACACACAAATGGAATATATATATATACACACACATATATAATATTCCATTGTATATATGTATATATACACACACAATGGAATATATGTTTGTGTGTGTGTGTGTATCTCAGTTTCTTTATCCACTCATTGATTGACGGACATTTGGATTGGTTTCATGTTTTTGCAATTGAGAGTGGTGCTGCTATAAACATGGGTGTGTATATTTTTTGTGTAATGACTTCTTTTCCTCTGGGTAGATATCCAATAGTGTAATTGCTGGATCAAATGGTTGTTTTACTTTTAGTTCTTTAAGGACTTTCCACATTGTTTTCCATAGTGGCTGTACTAGTTTACATTCCCACCAGCAGTATAGAAGTGTTCCCTGTTTACCTCATCCATGCCAACATCTACTATTTTTTATTATGGCCATTCTAGCAGGAGTAAGGTAGTATTGCATTGTGATTTTAATTTGCATTTCCCTGATCATTAGTGATATTGAGCATTTTTGTATATTTATTGACCATTTTTATATCTTCTTTTGAGAATTGTCCATTCATGTCCTTAGCCACTTTTTGATGAGATTGTTTTTTCTCTTGTTGATTTCTTTTAGTTCCTGGGTAGATTCAGGATATTAGTCTTTTGTTAAAAGCATAGAATGTGAAGATTTTTCCCCACCCTGTGGGTTGTGTGTTTACTCTTCTGACCGTTCCTTTCACCACGCAAAAGCTCTTTAGTTTAATTAAGTTCTCTCAATTTATCTTTGTTTGTATTGCATTTGCCTTTGGGCTCTTGGTCATGAAATCTTTGCCTGAGCCAATGTCTAGAAAGGTTTTTCCAATGTTATCTTCTAGAATTTTTGTAGTTTCGGGTCTTGGATTTAAGTCTTTAATCTGTCTTGAGTTGATTTTTGTAAAAGATGAGAGACGAGAATCCAGTTTCATTCTCCTACATGTGGCTAGCCAATTATCTCAGCACCATTTCTTAAAAAGGGTGTCCTTTCCCCACTTTACGTTTTTGTTTGCTTCATCAAAGATCAGTTGGCTGTATTTGGGTTTATTCAAAATGAGCAATGAAGATAGCCAACTCAAAACTGTTTTTGCATTTATTCTGTATACAAAAACCCTTCTAAATAACATAATAACAATACTGAATTATCAAAAAATAAATTAACACTGTGGTAGAGGATAGTATTTCCTCTTTTTTATTTGTGAATTTATAAATCTCCATAAAATAATACTTCTGATGGGCTTGCCTCTATTAACTTACAAATGCCTTTAAAACTTTAAGATGACCTTCAAGTATAGGAGTGTTTAACTTCTGTCTGTAAACTTTTATTCAGAAATTACTAATGCTAAAATTGTTAAGCATATGTACATCAAGTAATGCACATAGATGATTTACAGCAGTCTCTTTTCAGCCTTACTGAGGTAAAGTTGACAAAATTTGTATACATTTAATGCATATAAGTGCTATTTTGATATAAAATACACTGTGGAATGATTACCACAATAAAGCTAATATTTATATCTATCATTTCATATAGTCTTTTAGTGATGAGAACACATAATATCTTCTCTTTTGTCAACTTTCAGGTATACAATACATTATTAACTATCATCGTCACTTGGCCATGCATTAGGTCTCCAGGACTTTTCTCTTATAACTTCAAGTTTGTACCCTGTAACTAACATCACCCCATTCCCTCATCTTAGTTTGTTTGTGCTGCTATAACAAAATACCTGAGACAGGGTAATATATAAACAGCATTTATTTTCACAGTTCTAGACACTTGGAAATCCAAGATCTAGGTGCCAGCAGATTCAGAGTCTGATTAGGGCCCTGGCCTCCCCTTCAAAAATGGTATCTCATTGCTACATTCTCTAGATGGGAAGAATGATGTGCTCTCATATGGCAGAATATCGAAGGGCAAAAAGGGAACAAATGCTGTGTCCTCAAATGGCAGAAAACCAGAAGAGGATAAACCAACTCTCTCAAGTCCCCTTATATGGGGACTAATCTCACCCATGGCAACTCTGCTCTCATGACTTAATTACCTTCTAAAGGTCACCCTTGCTATTACTACATTGACCATTATAATAACTCAACACATGAGTTTTGGGGAATACATTCAAACCATAGCATCCCCCATGCCTGTCTCCTACTAACAAACATTCTACTCTCTGGTTCTATAATTTTGACTTTTTGGATTCTATTTGTAAGTGAGTTAATGCAGTGTAGTGTTGTTAGTTTTTTTCTTTTTCTTTTCCTTTTTTTTAATGCATATGGCTTATTTCACTACACATAATATCCATGAAATTCATCCATGTTGTTACAAACAGCAGGATATTTTTTGAGATGGAGTCTCACTCTGTTGCTCAAGCTGGAGTGCAGTGGCACAATCTCGGCTCACTGCAACCTCCACGTCCCGGGTTCAAGCGATTCTCCTGCCTCAGCCTCCCGAGTAGCTGGGACTACCGGCACACGCCGCCATGCCTAGTTAATTTTTGTATTTTTAGTAGAGATGGGGTTTCATTATGTTGGCCAGGCTGTTCTCGAACTCCTGACCTCATGATCTGCCTGGCTCAGCCTCCCAAAGTGCCGGGATTACAGGCAGCAGCCACTGCACCCAGCTGGATTTAATTCCTTTTAAGAATGAGTAATATTCCCTTGTCTGTAGGTGTGTTTGTGTGTATGCCTATATCTCATATTTTCTATATCTGTTCATCCATCAATGGCCACTTAGGTTGTTTCTATATCTTCACTATTCTGAATAATGCTGCAGTTCAGTGGGAGTGCAGATACATACCTGTTGAAGATAGTTATTTTATTTCCTTTGGATATACATGCAGAAGTGGACGTGCTGTATCATATAGTAAGTACCTCTATTTTTAGTTTTCTGAGACACCTTAATACTGTTCTCCATAATGCTTTTAACAATCACAATATATAAAGGTTCTCTTTTCTTTATATCTTTATCAACAATTGTTAAATTTTGACTTTTTTGATACGAGCCATCCTAATAGGTATGAGGTGATGGCTCATTTTGGTTTTGATTTTCATCTCCTTGATGATTAATGATGTCGACTGCATTTTCATATGCATGCATGTCATTTATGTCTTCTCCATAAAAAAAAATTTCTGTTCAGGTTCTTTGTCCATTTTTAAATTTGTTTATTTGTTTTTTGGCTATTTAGTTATAAGAGTTTCTTACATATTTTGAATATTAACATTTATCAATCATATGGTTTGAAAATATTTTCTTCCATTCCATGGGCTGACTTTTTATTTTGTTGACTATTTTGCTGTGCAGAAACTTTTTAGTTTGATGCAGTCTTGCCAGTTTTTGCTTCTGCTGCCTGCACTTTTAGTGCAATATCCTAAAGTCATTGCCAAAAACAATGAAATGGAAATTTTTCTCTATGTTTTATTTCAGGAGTTTTATGGTTTCAGGCTCCATATTTAAAATTTTAATTCATGATGAGTCACTTGTTGCGTATGGTGTAACATAAAAATCCATTTTATTTTTGCAAGTGAATGTCCTATTTTGCCAATAATATTTATTGAAAAGGCTATGCTACTTCTACAAAAAAAAGCACTGGGAAAAATCTCCAAAACATTGGTCTGGGCAAAAATTTATTGAGAAATACCCCACAAGCACAGGAAACCAAAGCAAACATGGACAAATGGGATCATATTAAGTTGAAAACCTTCTACAAAGCAAAGGAAACAATCAACACAGTGATGAGACAACTCATAGAATGGGAGAAAATATTTGCAAACTACCCCCCGACAAGAGATTAATAACCAGACTATATAAGGAGCTCAAGCCCTTCTATAGGAAGAAAATTTTATAATCGAATAAAAAATGAAAAAAATATTTGAATGGGCATTTCTTAAAAAAAAAGACACACAAATGGCAAACAGGTATATGAAAAGGTACTCAACATCATTGATCATCAGAGAAATGCAAACCAAAACTAAAATGAGATTATCTCACCCCAGTGAAGATGGTATATATCCAAAATATAGGCAATAAAAAACACTGGAAAGAATGTGGAGAAAAGGGAACCCTTATACAGTGTTGGTGGGAATGTAAATTACTTCAACCACTATGGCGAACATTTTGGAGGTTCCTCAAAAAACTGAGAATAGACTACCACATGGACAAGCAATCCCACTGCTGGGTATATATCCAAAAGAAAGGAGATCAGGGTATTGAAAAGATATCTGCCATCCCATGTTTGTTGCAGTGCTGTCCACAATAGCCAAGGTTTGGAAGCAACCTAAGCGTCCATCAACAGATAAATGGAAAAAGAAAGTGTAGGCAACACAGTGGAGTACTATTCAGCCATAAAACAAAATGAGATCCTGTCATTTGCAATAACATGGATGGAACTGGAGATCATTGTGTTAAGTGAAATAAGTCAGGCACAGAAAGACAAACATTGCATCTTCTCACTTATTTGTGGGATCTAAAAATCAAAACAGTTAAACTCATGAACACAGAGAGTAGAATGATGGTCACCAGAGGCTGAGAAGGGTAGTCGGGGTTGGGGGAGGTGTGGTGGGGAGGTGGGGATGGTTTAGTTGTACACAAAAATAGAAAGAATAAATAAGACCTACTATTTGATAGCACAACAAGGTGACTATAGTCAATAATAACTTAATAGTGCATCTCAAAATAACTAAAAAGATATAATTGAATTGTTTGTAACACAAGGGATAAATGCTTGAGGAAATGAATACCTTTCACCATAATGTGCTTATTATACTTTGAATGCCTGTATCAAAACATCTTATGTACCTCACAAATGTATATGCCTACTGTGTACTCACAAAAATTAAAAAATTGAAAACTTTTTATTAAAGTTTCCTTTTCTCTGCAAATTACCAACACCTGTTATTTTTCTCTTTTTAAACATAAACACTAACTGGGATAATAATTTATCATTGTGGTTTTGATTTCCATTTTCCTGATAAATAATGATGTTGACAATTTTTTCTTATATCCATTGACTATTAGTATGATAGCCATCTTCTTTTAAGATGTGTCTATTTAGAGAATGTAACACATGTTGATGAAGTTATTTGTTTGTTCATTTTTTTCCATTGAGATTTTTGAGTTTCTTGTATGTTCTGGATATTGTTCTCTTGACAGATAATTAGTTTCCAAATAGTTTCTCCCATTCTATAGATTGTCACTTCAGTCTGTTGATTGTTTTCTTTGCTGTGCAAAATCTTCTCAGTTTAATAAAGTCCCACTAGTTTGGTTTTTTTAAATGTCAATCTTTCTTTTAGATATTATGTGTACATGTGTAGGCTTGTTACATGGGTATATTGTACCCAGGTAGTGAGCATAGTACACAATAGGTAGTTTTTCAACCCATGGCTCCCTACTTTCCTCCCTACTCTAGTAGTCCACAGTGTTTATTATTCCCAAGGTTATCCATGTGTGCTCAATTTTTACCTCCCACTTGTAAGTGAGTACACGTGGCATTAGGTTTTCTGTTCCTGGATTGATACCCTTAGAATTATGGCCTCCAGCTCCAACCATGTTGCCACAAAGAACGTGATTTTACATTTGCTGCTGTGTAGTATTACACAGTGCATATGTATCACATTTTCTTTACGGAATTCACCATTTATAATCACCTAGGTTGATTCCATGTCTTTGCTATTGTGAATAGCATGCTGATGAACATATGATTGCATGTGTCTTTATGGTATAATGATCTACTGCATTTTGGATATATGCCCAGTAATAGGATTGCTCAGTCAAAAGGCAGCTCCCTATTATGTTCTTTGAGAAATCTGCAGACCGTGTTCCACAATGGCTGAACAAATTTACATTCCCACTAGCAGCGTATAAGCATTCCTTCTTCTCTGCAACCTCACTAGCATCTATTATTTTCTGACATTTTACTAATAGCCATTCTGACTGGTGTGAGATGGTCTCTCATTGTAATTTTGATGCATTTCTCTAGTGATTAGTGATGTTGAGCATTTTCTCATATGCTTGTTGGCCATGTGTACGTCTTCTTTTGAAAAGTGTCTGTTCATGCCTTTTGCCCATTTTAATGGGGTTATTATTTTCAGGTTGATTTAAGTTCTTTATGGATTCTGGATATTAGACTATTGTCAGATGCATAGTTTGTAAATATTTTGACTCATTCTCTAGGTTCCTGTTTACTCTGTTGATACTTTTGCTGTGCAGAAACCTTTTAGTTTAATTAGGTTCTATTTAGCAATTTTTTGTTTTTGTTGCAACTGCTTTTGGGGACTTACCCATAAATTCTTTGCCAAGGCCAACATCAAGAGGGGTATTGCTTAGACTTTCTTCTAGGACTTTTATAATTTCAGATTCTACTTTTAAATCTTCTTCCATATTGAGTCAATTTTGCTATATGGTGAAATTTAGAAAACAGCTTTATCTTCTTCCTATGGCTAGCCAGCTATCTTATTACTGTTTATTTAATATGAAGTTTTTTCTCTATTGCTTATTTTTGTCAGCCTTGTTAAAGAACAGATGGTTGTGTAACTGTCCAAGGGGTTCTTCCTGCTGACTGGGTAAAGAAAGACCACAGCATTGTAGTAAAGAGTTTCATAGACATGAATCCAGCCACGCCATGTGGAGGACGGAGTTCCTGTTCAAATCATCTCATTTAAGGTTCCTAGGTTAGGGGCTTTTCAAAGGCAGTTTAGGGGAAGGGTTGGGGGTGACCAGGTAACAGGTGCTTACTGCTGATTGGTTGGGGCAGAGATGAAATCATGGGAAGCTTATGCTGTCCTCCTGAAGTACTTCTGGATGGGGCCACAGGAGTGGGATTGGCAGTCCAGGTGGAGCCATGGGTGTCAGACATGCAAAAAACTTGGAAAGATATCTCCAAAGGCCAGTCAACAATAGTTGTTTTATTTACAGGAGTAATAGGGGGAATTGCATATATTATAACCTCCAGGGTAATGGCTGACAATCATTTATGTCTGCACCTTAGCAAGACTCAGGTTCCTCTCCTCTCCTCAGCCTGATGGCTTCCCATTAGCTTTACAAAAGTGATTAAGTTTGGGGCAAGACCTATTATCATTTAAACTGTAGCCTAAATGTTTTCCAAAGTTAGCTTGGCCCAATAGCCCAGTGATAATTAAGGACAAGGGAAGATGGGGGGGTGGGTTAGTTTAGCTTAATTTTTCTCACTGATATAATTTTTGCAAAGGCAGTTTCATTTAGGGTCTTTTTTAATTCCACACAAATTTTAGAATATTATATTTTTCTAATTCTGTGAAGAATTACATTAGTAGTTTTAGCAGGAATAACACTGGACCTGTAAAATGCTTTGGGCAATATGGTCATTTAAAATATATTGACTTCCAATTCATGAGAACGAAATGCTTTTCTGCTTATTTATATTATTTCTGATTTTTTTCAGTAGTGTTTTGTAGTATTCTTTGTAGAGATATTTCATTTCTTTTGTTAGGTATATCCCTAGGTATTTTATTTTCTTTGTTGCAATTGTAAATGTGATTGTGTTACTGGTTCTAATCACAGCCTGTGCATTACTAGTGTATAGAAATGATCATGATGTTGAACACTGATTTTTCTATCCTGAAGCCTTACTAAATTTGTTCATTAATTCTAGTAGCCTTTTGGTGGAGTCTTGAGGGTTTTCTAGATATAGTAACATACTTTAGCTTCTTCTTTACCTATTTAGATGCCTTCTATTTCTTTTTCTTGCCTGATTGCTTTGGCTAAGATTTCCAGCATTATGTTGAATCGATTCAGAGAGAGCAAGAACCCTTATCTTCTTCTAGTTCTCAAGGACTGGTTCCAGGTTTCACCCATGCAGTATGATGTTGGCTGTGGTTTTGTCAGATGGCTCTTATCATTTTGAGGTATATTCATTCTATGCCTAGTATTGAGGGTTTTTATTATGGAAGGGATGTTGGATTTTACTTAAAGCTTTTTCAGAGTCTATTGAGATGATTGTATAGTTTTTGCTTTTAATTTTATGTAGTGAATCACATTTATTGATTTATTCATGTTGAACCAGTCTTATATTCCAGAAGTAAAGACTACTTGATCATGAAGTATTAAGTGTTTGATGTGCTGCTGGATTTGATTTGTTAGTATTTTGTTGAAAATTTTTGTGTCTGTGTTATATTTTTGTGTCTAAAAATATTGGCTTCAAATTTTATTTTTTACTGTGTCTTTGCCAGATTTTTGTATTAGGGTGATGCTAGCTTCATAGAATGAGTTAGGTAGGAGCCTGTTCTTCTCAAATTTTTGCAATAGTTTCAGTAGAATTGGCTTCGTTCTTTGTATGTGTTGTAGCATTCAGCTGTGAATTTATTAAATCCAGGGCTTTTTTTGGGTGGTAATTTTTTTTTAAGCAAAAACAAGTTTATTAGGAAAGTAAAAGAATAAAGAATGGCTACTCCATAGGCAGAGCAGCATGGTTGGTAAATTTTTTATTACTGTTTCAATTTCAGAGCTTGATATTAGTCTATAAAGGGTTTCAATCTCTTCTTGAATCAACCTTGGAAGATTATGTGTTTCCAAGAATTTATTCATTTCCTCTATATTTCCTAGTTTTTGTACATAGGGTTACTCATAGTATTATCTAAGAAACTTTTGTCTTTTTGTGGGCTTGGTGATGTCTTTGTCATTTCTAATTTACTTATTTGGATCTTTTTTTTTTCCCTTGTTAATTTTAGCTCATGGTCTATGAATCTTGTTTATTTTTTCAGAGAAACTACTGTTGGTTTTATTTATCTTTTGTATGGATTTTTGCATCTCGATTTCATTCTATTCTTCACTAATTTTTGTTATTTATTTTCTTCTGCTGGATCTGCTTTGCTTGTTCTTTTTCTCTAGTTCTTTTAGTTGAAAAGTTATATTGTTAACTTGAGACCTTTTTAACTTTATGATGAAGGTGTTTAGTGTTATAAACTTTTTTCTTAATACTGCTTTAGGTACATCCCAGAGATTTTGGTAAATTCTGTCTTTATTTAAATTAATTTCAAAGTTTATTTTTAAATTTCTTCCTTCATTTAGATGTTCACTCAGGAGTTATTCAAGGGTAAGTTTTTAAATTTCCATATATTTGTGTAGTTTGGAGGGATCTTCTCGATACTGATTTTTTTTTAGACAGGCTCTCACTCTGTCACCCAGGCTAAAGTGCAGTGGCACAATCTTGGCTCACTGCAACCTCTGCCTCCTAGACTCAAGTGATCTTTTCACCTCAGCCTCCCAGTAGCTGGGACCACATATATGTGCTACCATAGCTAGCTAATTTTTGTATTCTTTGTAGGGATGGGGTTTCACCATGTTTCACAGGCTGGTCTTGAATTCCTGGGCTCAAGCTATCCTCCCACGTCAGCTTTGCAAAGTGCTGGGATTACAACATGAGCCACCACTCCTGGCCTGATTTCTATTTTTATTGCACAGTATTCTGAGTGTGTACTTGGTATGATTTCATTTCTTTTCAATTTATTGATAATTAATGACTGAGTATATGGGCTATCATAGAATATGTTATGTGCACAGATGCACAGATGAGAAGAATATATATTTCGTAGTTGTTGGGTGGTGTGTTCTGTAGATGTCTATTAGGTTCAATCAGTCAAGTGTCAAGTTTAAGTCCAGAGTTTCTTGGTTAGTTTTCTACAACGATGAAATGTCTAATGCTGTCATTGGAGGGCTGAATTCTCCTCCTATTAAACTGTGGTTGTCTAAGTCTTTTCATAGGCCAAGAAAAACTAGTTTTATGAATGTGGTTGCTCCAAATTTTTTGTGTTTATATTTTGGATAGTTAAGGCTTCTTGTTGGATTTTAGCCTTTATAATTATGTCATTCCTTTCTTTATCCGTTTTAACTTTTATCCCTCTGTTTAATGTTATATATAAATAGAGATTACTCCTTTTTGGTTTTTCCTTGCATGAGAGATCTTCCTCCATCTTTTTACTTTTAGGCTGTGAGTGTCATTACTTGTGAGGTTGGTCTTGAAGACAACAGATTGTTGAGTCTTTTCTTTTTATCTAGCCTGTCACTCTATGCCTTTTAAGTGGGGCATTTTGCCCATTTACATTCAGAGTTAGTACTGATACATGAGACTTTGATCCTGTCATTTTGATGTTAGCTGGTGTTAGGTAGACTTGATTACATGATTGCTTTGTAGCACCTGTAGGCTATGTCCTTAAGTGTGTTTTTTTGTGTTAGTAGGTGTCATTTTTTTATTCCATGTCTAGCACTCCTTTAAGGATCTTTTATTTCTAATTTAATTGAAATGAATTCCCTCAGCATTCTCATGTCTGAGAAACATTTTATTTCTTCTTCACATTTGAAGCTTAGTTTGGTGAAATATGAAATTCTTGGACAGAATTCTTTTTCTTTAAGGATGCTGAAAATAGGCCCCCAGTCTCTTCTAGCTTGTGATATTTATCCTGAGAGATCTGCTGCTAGCCTTATGAGGTTCTTTCTGTATATGACTTGATCTTTCTCTCTCGTTGCCTTTAATGTGTTTCCTTCGTTGGGCATATTGATGGATCTGATGATCGTGTGTGGTTGGGATAGTCATTTTGTTGAGTACCTAGCCAGGGGTCTCCTTATATTTTGGATTTTCACTTTAATTTCTCTAGTGAGATTAGAGAAATTTTCATTGATGTTATACTCAAATATATTTTCTAAATTGTTTATTCTCTCTGCTTCTGTCTCAGGAATGTTGATGAGTCATAGATTTGGTCTCTTTACATAACCTCATATTTCTCAGATGTTTCACTATTTTATAAAATTCTTTTATTATTTTGGTCTGACTGTTGATTCGAACAACTGGTCTTCAAGCTCAGAGATTTTTTTCTCAGCTTGGTCTCTTCCATTCTTAATAATTCTGATTATATTATGAGATTTTTAAAAATTGTTTTGCCCTAGGAACTCAGTTTGTTTGTTTTTTTCTTAAAATGGCCATTTTGCCTATCAGCTCTTAGATAATTTTATGGGTTTCCTTGGATTCCTTGGACTGGGTTTCAGCTTTCTCTTGGATTAGATTAGCTTCCTTGCTATCCAGATTCTTAATTGTATGTCTGTCATTTCAGTCATTTCTGACTAGATAAGAGCTATTGCTGGGGAGCTACGGGACTAATTTGGAGGTAAGGGGACCCTGGATTTTTTCATTTCCAGCGTTCTTGTGCTGATTCTTTCTCATTTGGTGGGCTGTGTTCCTTTAAATGTAGTGTAAGTTGGACATAGTCAGTTGGTTTTATTTTTAGATATTTTCAGAGAACCGAGGCTCTGTGAAGGCTCTTTGTGGCTGAATTATTCCTCTTTTATTCATAGGAGGGTATATAAGCAAAGCATTTTTATTGTTGTAGTTGATGTGCAATCCAGTAGATGGTGTGTAAAAGTAATTCTTGGTAGATAGGCTCTAACTCAGCCACTTGGCTCTGTCATATTTCCTCACATTTGCAGGCATGCTATGTTGTGGGGTGGAGAAGAAAGATGACTCCCTCTCCAGGTCTACCCCTGAACCTTGGAGAAGACTCCTTCAATCACTGGCACTGCACCTACATTTCTTTTATTAGGTATTTCCAGAGAAATACAGGGCTACTAAATTGAAATGATGAGCCAGGATTGAGACCACTGTGCTGTGGGCCCAAGCCGGGAGGCCCTGCCTGGTGAACTGCTGGGAGGAGGCTACTCACAGGGAAGGCAGCCTGGCCACTTCTCCATAGGGTGACTGCAATGTGCTGAAATCAAAATTTTTGTCCTCCCCACTGGCCCAGGAGTAGGAATCACGGGTACCACAGCTTTGGCGGTGACAGAGGGTCTGTCAGTTGTCTCTAGGTTCTCTACCCAAAATAAATGCAGAGTTATGGCTGAGAAGAATAATCAGCCACGGTTGGGCAGCTGTGCTGTTAACCCAAACCAGGGGGCCCTGCCTGAGCACGTAGGTCAGGTGTCTCATGTGGAATATAGTCTGGCCTCTTCTCAGTAAGATGGCTGTAGCAAGCTTGAAGTGGTAGCCCCATTTGCCTGTTTTTAATTGTGTTGTCTGTACGTTTGAGGTCTTACGTGTAAAATCTTTGCCTAGACCAATGCTTTGGAGTGCTTATCCTATTTTTTATTCTAGTACTTCTAACTTTTTTCTTTTAATTTGACTTTTATTTTAGGAACAGGGAGTACATATGCAGATTTGCTACATGAAAATATTTGAGTGACACTGAGGTTTGGAGTATGAATCCCATCACCCAAGTAGTGAGCATAATACTCAATAAGTAGTTTTTTAACCCACCCCATTCCATCTCTCCACCCTCTTCTAGTAGTTTTATAGTTTCAGGTTTTATATTAAAGTGTTTAATCCAGCTTGAGCAGACTTTTTTGTTATGATGAGAAATAAAGTCAAGTTCCATTTTTGCATATGGGTATCCAGTTTCCTGAGCACCATGAATTGAAGAGCATGGCCCTTCTCTAGTGTAAGCTTTTAGCCCAATTATGAAATCTCAGTTGTCTATAAATGGATGGACTTATTTCTTATTCTCTATTCTGTTTCATTGGTCTATGTGTTTGTTTTTATAACAATGTAATGCTGTTTTTGTTCCTATGGTCTTGTAATATATTTTGAATACAGGTATTGTGATACCTCCAGCTTTATTTATTGCTCATAATTGTTTTTCTACTTAGGTTATTTTTGGCATTATACAAATTATATAATTATTTGAGCTATATCTCTGAAAAATGATGTTGGCATTGTGATAGTAAAAATTCATGTAATAATTTAGTGTAAAACTACACTAAATTTGTAGTTTGCTTTGGGCTGTCCATTAGTTTGTTTTCACGTTGCTATAAGGAACTACCTGAGACTGAGTAATTTGTAAAGAAAAGAGGTTTAATTGACTCACAGCTCTGTAGCTTGTACAAGAAACATAACTGGAAAAGTCTCAGGAAACTTATCATCATGTTGGAGGGAGAAGGGGTGAAAGGGAAGCTGGCATGTCTTACATGGCCAGAGAAGGAGAAAGAGAGAACAAAAGAGGAAGTGCTACACACTTTCAAACAACCAGATCTCATGAGAACTCATTCACTATCACAAGAAAAGAAAGGAGGAAATCCGTCCCCATGATTCAATCACCTCCCCCAAGGCCCCTCCTCCAACACTAAGAATTACAGTTCAACCTGAGATTTGGGAGGGGACACAGAGCCAAGCCACATCAGACTGTGTGGTCATTTTAATGGTATTAATTGTTCTGATACATGAGCAAAGGGCGTATTTCTATTTGTCTGTGTCATCTTCAATTTCTTTGTTCACTCACTCATTATCACAAGAAAAGCAAGGAAGAAATCTGTCCCCATGATTCAATCACATCCCACAAGGCCCCTCCTCCAACACTAAGAATTACAATTCCACGTGAGATTTGGGTGGGGACACTGAGCCAAACCGTTTCAGGCTGTGTAGTCATTTTAATGGTATTAATTGTTCTGATACATGAGCAAAGGGTATATTCTATTTGTTTGTGTCATCTTCAATTTTCTTGTTCAATGTTTAGTAATTTTTTCTTAAAAAGATCTTTCACCTTCTTGGTTAAGTTTATTCCTGGATATCTCATTTATCATGTAGCTGTTTTAAGTAGGTTGCCTTCTTGTTTTCTTTTTAGATGGTTCACTATTGATGCATGGAAACATTAAATAATTTTCTATGTTAATGGTAGATCCAGAAATTTACTAAATTTATTTATCAGATAATTGAGTTTTCTGTTGCAATCTTCAGATTTTGTAGATATAAGATCATATTATCAGCAAAAAGGAAAACTTTGACTTCCTGTTTTCTAATTTGGATGTCTGTCATTTCCTCCACTTGCCTGATTGCTCTGGCTAAAACTTTAAATACTGTGTTTATAGGAGTGCTGATAATGAGCATTCTTGTCTTGATAGTGGGCATTCTTGTCTTGTTCCAGTTTTTAAAAGAAAGAATTTCAGCTTTCACCCATTCATTATGATATTTTTGTGGGCTTGTCATATATAGCTTTTATTATGTTGTTATATATTCCCTTTAGTCATAATTTATTGTTTTTATCAGAAAAAGATGTTGAATTTTAACAGATTTTTTTCTGTATTTATTAAAATAATGATGTGGCTTTTCTTTTTCATTCTGTAAATGTGACATATCACATGTATTGTTTTGCATATATTGAACCACCCTTGAATACCTGGGATGCATCCGACTGGATCACGATGTATAAATTTTTGATGTGCAGTTGTTTGGTTTGCTACCATTTTTTTTGAGAACTCTCTTATCTATATTTATCAGGAATATTGACCTGTAGTTTCCTTTTTTGTTAGTTGGTTTTTGTGTAAATTCAGTATCAGAATAATGCTGTCCTGACAGAATGAGTTATGGAAGTTTTTCTTCTCTTAAAGTTTTTCAAATATTTTGATAATTATTCATAGTTCTTTTAAATCTTGGTAAATTGGCAGTGAAGCCATTCAGTCCTAAACTTTTGTTTGTTGGAAAATTTTTTTTTAATTGAATCAATTTCATTACTCATTATTGTTCTGTTCGGATTTTATATTTCTTCCTAATTCAGTATTGATAGTTTTTAAATGTCCAGAAACGTATCTATTTTCTTAAGGTATTCTAGTTTGTTGATGTACTATTGTTGTTCATTATAGTCTCTGATAATCTTTTGCGTTTCTCTGTCAGCTGTAATTTTCCTTTTTAACTTCTGGTTCGTTTAGTTGGGACATCTCTCTTATTTTCTTGATTAGTTTAATAGGTGGTTTGTTAAGTTTAATTTTTCAAAACTTCAAATTCTCATATTATTGATTTTTTTATTGTTAAAGTCTCCATTTTTTTAGTACTGCCCTGATCTTTGTTACATGCTTCCTTCTACATATTTGTGATTGGTTTGTTCTTGCTCTTCTAGTATTTTCATGTGCATAATTAGATTTTTATATTAAATACTTTTAGCTTTTCGATGGAGTCATTTATTGCTAAGGATTTCTCTTTTTTTTAGTTTATAATGTTTTATTATGATTTAGGGATTTTTTTTTTCCAAAAAGAACAAAAATTATAAGCTTAAAAACTCAGGTATCAGAAAGACTCAAAAGACCGTTTTTCACTTTGTTCAGAGTTTGTTTCCAGGCGTTAAGGGTGTCATACAGTTGTTGCCACTGCTGTTTTCCAAATGTCCGATGTATGCCATGACTGACAACTACTTTTCTCTGGGTCTGATCAATTTTTCAGCTGACTATTTTAGTTCTTACTGCATCAATAGCAAATACTTCAACATCATCAGCTCCAATTTAAAGCTCTTTCTGCATTGTATCAAAAGAAATTTCTTTATTTTCCACTGCCGGGAGTAATCTGATGGGGGCTGGGCTCTCAAATTACACTATTCTATAGCTGCTTAGGGCACAGCAGTAGATGGTATTCTGTGTGAGGAATTTTTCTGTAACAATGCCTTTACATGATCTCCAGGCAGCTTGCTATGTTAGTCTCAGGACCTGCAGGGTTCTAGGAGCTCTCTTATGGCTCAGAAGGTAGGAGTCTGTGGTGGGAATATGGACCACTCTCACTTACCTTTTTTCTGCTTTAGATAGCTCTCTAAATTCTCAGCCAATTCTAACTCAGCAAGCTGCCTTGATTTCCTCTTCTTCCTTGCTTTTATTGCTTTCCATCCTTTGTTGAATTTTAGTGCTCTTTCTTAGATGATCTAATCAAAGTGTGTTTACGGACTTGCTCTGTTTGCTCTTTTACATGGAAGAAGAGAGTATCATATGCATCTACTATGTGAAATAATGTCATCTGGAAATAGAAAAAAATACTTCTTTTTTCTGATTCGGATGCCTTTTATTTATTTATTCTTGCCTATTAGCATCAAAACTTCTAGTAGTATGTCAGCTAAAAGTGGTTAGAACGAACATTCTTATCTTATTCCTGATGATACAGACAAAGCTTTTGCCTTTTAACCATTGGTTATGAATTAGCTGTGTGATTTTTATATATGGCCTTTATTTTATTGAGATACATTCCTCTTATAAGTAACTTGTTGAAAGCTTTTATCATGAAAGATTTTGAATTGTGCCATTTGTTTTTTTTCTGCATTTATGGAGACAATCATATACATTTTATTATTCATTCTATTAATTTGGCGCCGTATTACTATTGAATTGCATATCTTTAAATATCCCTTAATCTCAGAGATATATCTAAGTTGGCCAGAGTATATGATCTTATTTTTGTGCTGTTAAATTTGGTTTGCTGGTTTTTTTGTAAAGAATTTTATATCTATGCTCATCAGGAATATTAA
Organism: Nomascus leucogenys; assembly: GCF_006542625.1. Taxonomy (NCBI): domain Eukaryota; kingdom Metazoa; phylum Chordata; class Mammalia; order Primates; family Hylobatidae; genus Nomascus; species Nomascus leucogenys. The sequence goes on along the minus strand of NC_044406.1, from coordinate 72,253,328 downwards.
ACTGTACCTTTATTTTATTATACCATTATAATCTGGTTTAGTATAAGGCTAATGCTGCCTTCATTGAGTTTGGAAGCATTTACTTGTCTCCAATATTTGAAAGAGCTTGAGGAGTATTTGTATTAGTTTTTCCTTAAAAGTTTGGTAGATTTCTGCCATGAAACCAGCAGGCCCTGGGCTTTTCTTTGATGGAATATTTTTGTTCATTGATTCAATATTCTTTCTCATTACTGTTCTATACAGATTTTCTGTTTCTTCATATTTCAGATGTTTCAACTGTGTGTTTCTAAACATTTATTAATTCATTCTTTTTTCAATTTTTTGCCATATATTTGCTCATAGTAGTCTTTTATGGTCCTGTGTACTTCTGTGGTATCAGTTGTATTGTATCCACTTTCATTTATAATTTTATTAATTTGAGGTTCCTCTCATTTTACTTGGTTAATCTAGTTAAAGGTTTTTTAAACATTTTTTATCTTGTCAAATAATCAAGCCTCAGTTTTGTTAATTTTTTAAATTATCTTTCTAGTCTCAATTTTATTTGTTTCTTCTCTAATTTTTTTTCTCTCTTTTGCAAAATTGGGGTTTTGTTCTTTTTTATTTTGTTTTTTTTCTTGGTTTGTTACTTCTCCTTGATGTGTAAAAATTTTTTATATTGAGTTTTTAAAAATATAGGTATTTATTATAATAAACTTTTTTGTTTGTAATGCTTCTGCTTAATACCATACACAGTATTTTAAAAAAACTATTATTTGTCTCAAGAAACTTTTTTGTTTTCAGTTTGATTTTGTTTTTACCCATTAATTGTTTAGTAGAGTGTAGTTTAATTTTCATATATTGGTGAATTTTCCAGAATTTCTTCTTTTTCTAGTTTTATACCATTGTTGTTTGAAAATATGTTTGATAAGATATCAGTCTTTAATTTGTCAAGACTTGTTATGTGGCCAAACATATGACCCATACTGAACAATATTGTGTGTGCACTGAGAAAAAGATATGTATTCTTTTGCTATAGTGTTTTATCAAGTTTTTCTTTTGCTTATTGATTTTCTGTCTGTATGACTTAACTATTTTTGTTAGCGATGTATTAAAATCCCCTATCATAATTTTATTGATGTCTATTTCTTTCTTCATTTCTGTTAAAATTAGTTTCATATATTTCCCTGCCTCAATATTGGGTGAATATAGATTTACAACTATTATATCTTCTTGGTGGATTAACCAGTTTATCATTATATAGTGACTTTTTTCTCTTCTGTAAAATATTTTGCCTAAATTTTTTATTTTTCTGGTATAAAGTCACCTGCTCCCTTTGGGTTACCATTTTCACATTATGATTTTCCCATTCTTTTACTTTATGTGTGTCCTTAAGGCTAATCTGAGTCTCTTATGGTAGTATTTTATTGGATCTTTTTTAAAAAATCCACTCAAGCACTCTGTGTCTCCTGGTAAAAATTTTAATTAATTTATATTTAAAGCAATTATTTATAGGTAAGAGCATACTATTTCCATTTTGTTAATTTTTTTTGACTGTTTTGCATTTTTTTGCTTTCTTATGTCTTGCTGTCTTTTTTTTTTTGATTTGTTGGTTTTTTGTAGTGGTATTATTTGATTCATTTGCCTTTATTTTTTGTGTATTTACTATGAGTTTTAAATTTGTATATACCATGAGGTTTACATAAAACATCTTATAGTTTTTTTTTTTCCAATATAGCAAATTAGAGGCATTGCTAGCATTATCTCTCCTAATAGGAAGGACAAAATACTGCGTATAGGTTCACATTTTACACTTTTTTAAAGAAGTAACACTGTGACTCAACCAAAAAACAGAAGGAACCTATGGACTCTTTGAAGGAAGCAGGGGGAGGCAGCATACACTATGAGTCAGGCAAAGCACCCCAGTTGTGAGAGGGGGAGAGTTTGCCCCTGTGATACACACCCTCACTGTGGAACCAGAATATCCTGGACACAGGGAAAGGCCCTAATCCCACTCAACTCAGTAATGGGCTTGGGGAAGGTCATGGAATATAAAAGTAGGAGCAGCAGTGTGAAGACCCTTACATGCACTCCCAGATTCCAATGTGGACTGAGGACAACAATTTATTGCTCTTCCTCATGGGAGACTCTCTCTAGGAAAGCCAAAAAGTTCAGGCACTGGTCAGAGGTTGAAAGAAGCTCTCAGTGGGGCTTCACAATATAACCTCAGGTAGGGATGAAGTCTCTTGGGCAGGGCTAGGGCACAAGAGAGTGAAAAGAGGGCTGTGAGTACAGGAGTTATGAATGCAGGAGTTGTAAAAGCAGGATCCATGGGTGCAGGAGCTGCAGGTGCAGGAGCCGCAGGTGCAGGAGCCAGATGCCTGGCTTTGCAGTGGACAGGGGGAAGTATAGCTTGAAAGCTGAGGTTGCAGTCTTCATGGGAATAGCTCATGACCCCAGGCAGTGATGAGATCTGATTACAGGCTGACTGGAACTCAGTTTTCTGCTGCCAGTGGAACACTGTGGGAATAGATCTTCCTTTCCAAGTGCATGGAAACTGTGAGGCTTACCACCACCTGGTACCCCCACTCCCTGCACAAACTCTTCTGCACAGCAGAGGCAGCAATGCTCCTCTCTGGAACATCAACCTGGTGGCCTGAGACCTGCTTCCATCTTCCAACACCCACAAAGGCTGCTCTGCACATGGTGATACAGAAGGCAAACCTGCCCTACTGAGCCCCACTCTGATAGCTTAACACAGAGAACAGAATCTCTTGGGAGCTACACAGACCTACCATTGCCTGAGAAACCAGAGTACCCCCTATAGGCAGCATAAGGCAAGCAAAATCCCACTGCTAATTCAGCTCACGCTCTTTTGCCAAGTGCCACATCCTAGCTAAAAGCCAACCACTGTGGTCCATTACAGTATATCCTAGTAGAATAATACTGTACCCAGGAAGCAAAAAATGACTGTGCGATCTCAGCTACACAACGGCCTGCATGAATCTGGCTAAGCAGGAGGTCCTGAGTCTGTTCATGTAACCAGCTCATTATTACTAACACTGGCATTCAAGAAAGCCAACACACTAAAGCTATCAATAACCAAAAGATTTCACAGAGTCTATATCACTCCCTTGCCACCCCCATTAGAGCTTGTGTTGCTACCCACTGCTGGGAAACTTGAGGACAGCTCACATCACCAGATCATTTTCAGAAATTGCCCAACACCAGCCTGGATTGTGGCACCTTCAATGAGCAGCTAGACACAGAGGAGTAGCAACACTCACAGTTGCCTAGCTCTCACAGACTCCCACTCCTAAAGAAAGAGGGAGTGCACCACATTAAGGGAACACCCTGTGGGACAAAAGGAACCAGATGAGAGGCCCTGAGCACCAGATCCTACCACTTGTGGAAAGCCTCCTTCAGCAGAGGCACAGTTTAAGTGCTAAGCTCACCAAGGAATGTCTTCAGTTATCTTCCAGCCATCAAAAAGCCCTGGTGCATGTGAAGGGTCTTGGAAAAGAGGAAGTCTTTCCCTACTTATCCACCAAAATAAGCAGAGTTGTGGCTTCTCCCATGGGAGTGTGACATGGGTGCAAATATAAACAGACTTTCTGGAACACATCAGGATGACTGCATCTTCAAGCACCTTCCTGTTTCAGGTTTGCATGAGATACAGAGTCACAATTCCTCTCTACGTAGAACATTCCTATAGATGAAAAGAGGTGCTTTTCCAATTAGAATAGTCATGGCATTGTGACAGGAGCATGTCTGAGAGGTGAATAAATTTTCTGCTGAGCTGGCAAAGGTGCTGAGCTGGTTCCATCTCTTTTCCATGATAAGACCTTGGTGCAACTCCCTGAGAGTTCCTCCAGCCACTCTTTCAGGTCTAAGACTTCATTTACCCACATGCTAAGCCACAACCAGTTTCTATATGGGGACACCACCCCTACTGTCCTTAAGCCTAAACTACCAAACCAGTAAATACTGGGAGTAAATGAATAAATAAAAAAAGTGCACAGCACAGGGGAATGAGTTAAGCTTTAAGGTATCTTTATAATTCCAACTCCATAGGAAATAGTGAACTTGTTCATACACCAAGCACATTGACACTACAACCAGTATGTGAGAAAGCCATTATACAAAAACTCTCAATAAGCAAGGAACTCTTACAGAGTCTTCACCACTGAAAGCACCAAGAACCAAATTAGGGTAAAATTAACTATAGGCATTAAAGTATAATTTTTAAGGAGGAAATAAAAAAATTAAAATCAAACACACAAAAGAAACAGTCAAATCAAACATAAATTAAAAAAAATAATTAGAAGAAATAGTCTGTCCAAATGAGAAGAAACCAGAAAAATAATTTTGGTAATGTGACAAAACAGGGTGCTATACCACCCCCAAAAGATCACACTGGCTCTCTAGCAATGGACCCAAACCCAGATGAAAACTTTGAAATACTGATAAGAAATTCAGAAGTTTGATTATTAAGCTACTCAAGTAGATATCAGAGAAAGATAACCATCACAAATAAATTTTAAAAAGCAGTTCAGAATATGAATGAAAAAGTTTCTAGAGAGATATGATCAAGAAAAAACAATGAGAACTTATGGATATGAAAGACATACTGAAAGAATTAGAAAATTGAGTGGAAAGTTCTAACAATGGGCTAGAACAAGTAGAAGAAATAATTTTAGAGTTTGAAGACAAGTTTAAATTAACCAAATCAGACAAAAATAAAGAAATATCAAAAGAAATAGACAAGCTATCTAGGAAATGTGGGATTGTGCAAAGCAGCCAAATCTAAGAAAAACTGGTGTTCCTGAAGAGGAGAAAATAATAAGTCTGGAACACTTATTTGAGGAAATAATTGATATCTTTTCTATCCGGGCTCAAGATCTACATATCCAAATCCAAGAAGCTCAAAGAACTCCTGGGAAACGTATTGCAAAAAGAAATTTCACCAAAACATATAATCATCAGGCTATCTAAAGTCAACATGAAGGAAAGAATTCTGAGAGCAGTGAGACAAAAGCATCAGGTAACCTACAAAGAAAATCCTGTCAGACTCACAGCAGGCTTCTCAGAAGAAACTTTACAAGCCAGAAGGGATTGGAGTCCTATCTTCAACCTCCTTAATCAGAGAAAATATCAGCTAATAATTTTGTATCTTACAAAATTAAGTTTCATAAATGAAGGAGAAATATAGTCATTTTCAGACAAACAAATGCTGAAGGCATTTGTCACAACCAAACCAGCACTACAGGAAATGCTAAAAGGAGTTCTAAGCCCTTAAACAAAAGCTTGATATGCACCAAATTAGAACTTCTTGAAAGCTTAAATCTCACAAAGCCTATAAAACAATAACACAGTTAGAAAAAAAAATATCTAGGTTACAATTAACATGATGAAGAGAAGAGTACCTCAACTCTCAATATTAACATTAAATATAAATGGCCTAAATGTTCCACTTAAAAGATATGGAATGGCAGAGTAGATTAAAATAAAAAAACAACGAAATATCTGCTGTCTTCAAGAGACCATGTAATATAGAAAGATTCATGTTAACTCAAGTTAAAAGAGTGAAAAATGATATTCCACAATAATGGAAACCAAAAGCAAGCAGGAGAAGCTATTCTTATGCAAAATATACTTCAAAGCAACAACAGTAAATAAAAAAGACTAAGATGCACACTATATAATGATAAAGGAATCAATTCAACAAGAAGACATTACAATCTTAAATTTATGTCCACCAAACACTAGAGGTCCTAGATTCATAAAACAATTAATACTAAACCTAAGAAATGAGATAGACGGCAAAACAATACTAGTAGGAGACCTCAATACACCACTGACAGCACTAGATAGATCGTCAAGACTGAAACTCAACAGAGAAACAATGAACATGACATGCTAGAATAAATAAACTTAATTGATATTTACAGAACATTCTAACCAAGATCTGTGAAATATACATTCTTCTCATCAGTGCATGGAATATTCTCCATGATAGACCATATGATAGGCCACAAAACAAATCTCAATAAATTTCAAAATATTGAAATCACAAGTATCATTCCAGAACAGAGTGGAAGAAAACTAGAAATCAACTTCTAAAGGAACCCTCAAAATGATTAAAAAAAAGGGAAATTAAATAATCTGTTAAATTATATCCTGGTTAACAATGAAATTAAGATGAAAATTTTAAAATTCTTTGAATTAGATGATAATAATGAGACAAGTTTTCAAAACTGCTGCAATGCAGCAAAAGCAGTCCTAAGAGGAAAACTTATAGCACTAATCGCCTGCATCAAAAAGTCTGAAAGAGCACAAATTGGCAGCCTAATGTCACACTTCAAGGAACTGAAAAAACAAGAACAAACTAAACCTGAAGCTAGAAGAAGAAAGTAAATAATAAAATCAGAGCAGAAAAACATGAAATTAAAAAAAAATTTAAAAAACTTAATTTTAAAAATATTGTTTAAGAGTAATGGCAAAAACTTTTAAGAGTAAGCAAAAACTTTTATTTTTAAGAGTAATGGCAAAAACTACAATGACTTTTGCAATTACTTTTGCACCAGCCTAATAAAAAAAAAATGAATAAAAGTGATAGACCATTAGCTATATTAATCCAAAAAGAAGAGTGAAGACCCAGATAAGCTCAATTAGAAATAAAAATGGAGACATTACAACCCACACCACAGAAATACAAAATATCATTTGAGAAGACTATGAAAATCTTTACGTGCACAAACTAGAAAACCTAGACAAAATGGACAAATTCCTAGTAACATACAATCCTCCTATATTAAATTAGGAAGATACAGAAACCTTGAACATATCAATAACAAGCAGCAAAATTAAATCAGTAAATTAAAAATTGCCAAGAAAAAGAATTCCAGGACCAGATGGATGAACAGCTGAATTCTACCAGATATTCAAAAATGAATTGGCACTAATCCTTCTAAAACTACTCTGAAAAATTGAGAAAGAAGGAATTCTTCCTAAATCATTCCATGACACTAGTATCACACTGATACCAAAATCAGGAAAGTTTTGTAGACAAAACTACAACACCACAAAACTACAAATAGATTTCTCTGATGAACATCTATGCAAAAATCCACACAAAAAAATATTAGCTAACTGAATCCAACAGCACTTTACCAGAATTTAAATTTTACTACAAGGTTATAATTACTGCTATAGCATGGTACTGGTGTAAAAGTAGGCACACAGACCAATAAAATAGAATAGAGAACTTAGAAATAAAGTCAAATACATACAGCCAACCGATTTTCAACAAAGCATACAAAAACATAAATTGGGGAATGGTCGCTCTATTTAATAAATGGTCCTGGGAAAACTGGGAAGCCACAGCTAGAAGAATGAAACTGGATCCCTATCTCTAACCATATGCAAAAATCAACTCAAATGAATCCAAGACTTAAATATAATCTGAAATCATAAAAATTCTAGAAGACAATATTGAAAAAAATTTTCTAGACATTGGCTTAGGCACAGAATTCATGACTAAGACCTCAAAAACAAATGCATCAAAAACAAAAATAAATAAATGGGACCTAATTAAACTAAAAAGCTTCTGCATAATAATAGGTATAATTAGCAGAGTAAACAGACAACCCACAGAATGGAAGAAAATATTTACAAAGTATGCATCCAATAAAAGATTAGTATCCAAAATCTATAAGCAACCAAAACAAATGCGAAGATAAAACCAAATTAAGAAGTGGGCAAAGGACATGAATAGACACTTCTCAAAGGAACATATACAAATGGCCAAGAAACCTATGAATAAATAGTCAACATCACTAATCACCAGGGAAGTACAAATTAAAACCAAAATGTGATGCCACCTTACTCCTGCAAGAGCCATTATTAAAAAGTAAAAAAGTAAAATAAAATAAAAGATGTTGTTGTGGCTGTGGGTAACAGATAATGCTGATACACTGCTGGTGGAAATGTAAATTAGTATATCTTCTATAGAAAACAGTATGGAAATTCCTTTAAGAGCTAAAAGTGAGTGTACCATTAGATCCATCAGTCTCACTACTGAGTACCCAAAGGAAAGAAGTCATTACATGAAGAAGACAATTGCACAGGTATGTTGGTAGCAGCACAATTCACAGTTGCAAAGATGTGGAATCAACCTATACACCCATTAATTAATGAGTGGATAAAAAATGTGGTATATATACACCATGAAATACTAATCAGCCATTAAAAGGAAAAAAATAATGTCTTTTGCAGCAACTTGGATAGAGCTGGAGGCTATTATTCTAAGTGCAGTAACACAGGAGTGGGAAACTGAAATTCGTCTGTTCTCTTGTAAGTGAGAGCTAAGCTACGAGTACACAGAAGCATACAGAGTGATATAATGGGCTTTAGAGACTCACAAGAGGTGGAGTGAGAGGGAGGCCAGAGATTTAAAAAATGCAATTTAGGTACAATATACACTACTCTGGTGATAAGTGCACTAAAAATCTCAGATTTCACCACTATATAATTCATTCATGTAACCAAAAATGACTTGTACCCCAAAAGCTGTTGAAATAGAAAAATAAACAGGTTTAAAAAAAAGTAATAAAAAAGAAATAAAACAACTTATAACAGTGAATTTAAGCTTATAACAATTTAACTTCAATTACATACAAAATTCTACATTTGTATTTCTCGCCCAAGCATTTTATGCTATTGATTTTACACTTTACATAATTTTATATTGTGTTTCCATTAACACAATATTATAGTTACAGTTAATTTTAATATTGTTGTCCTTTTACTTTTTTTTTTTTTTTTGAGACAAAGTCTCGCTCTGTTGCCCAGACTGGAGTGCAGTGGTGCGATCTTGGCTCACTGCAACCTCTGCCTCCCAGGTTCAAGCAATTCTCCTGCCTCAGCCTCCCTAGTAGCTGGGACTAAGGCACCCACCACTATGCCCGACTAATTTTTGTATTTTTAGTAGAGACGGGGTTTCACCATATTGGCCAGGCTGGTCTTGAGCACCTGACCTAGTGATCAACCCCCCTCAGCTCCCAAAGTGCTGGGATTACAGGCATGAGTCACCATGCCTGGCCTGTCCTTTTACTTTTACATTAAAGTTAAAAGTGATTTACACACCACCATTAGAGTATTAGGGTATTCTGAATTTGACCATACATTTACTTTTAAGGGTGGGTTTTATAATTTTATATGTTTTCATTTTGTTACTTAATGTGCTTCTGTTTCAATTTCAATGACTATAGCATTTATTGTAAGGAAGGTGTATATAGTGATAATAAACTCCGTCATGTTTTGTTTGTCTCCTTAGTTTCTGAGGTACTGTTATGTCAGGTATGGTATTCTCCGTTGAATTTTTCCTTTATTTAGCATTTTAAAAATATATTTCTACTTCCTCCTGGCCTGCAAAGTTTCTGCTGAGAAGTCTGCTGATAGCCTTATGGCAGTTCACTTATAAGCAATAAATCACTTTTCCCTTGATGCTTTGAAGACTACCTCTTTGTCTTCAACTTTTGATAATTTTATTTTAAAATGTTTCAGGTTATTCTTCTTTAAATTGTTTTTACTTGAGATCTGCTGAGCTCCATTAATGTAAATGTCTATATCACTTTAAAGATTTTCATGTTTTCAGTCATTATTTCTTTAAATAATTTGTCTGCTCCTTTTTCTTCTTTTTGGACTCATCGTATTCGCTTGATGGTTTCCCAGGGGCCCCTTATCTTCACTTGAGTTGTTTTCATCTTTATTGCTTTTCGTTCCTGTCATTGGCTAATTTCAAATAACCTGTCTTAAATTTGCTAATTCTTCTTCATGATTGAGCCTTCTGTTGAAGTTCATCTATTTGTAAATATTAGTGTTCATAAATGCTTGGAATATACTCGTTGAATTTCAAAAATGCAACAAGACAGTGTTACTTATGTTTCCCATCACATCCCCCCTGTACACAACACTTATGCAAATGTTTTTTATTAGTGTACTTACATTATGTTCAAAACAACTTCTTGCTTAAATGTGACTTAAAAATTATTAAAGACAAAATATAATTTTAAAAGAGTAGATTTTATGGTGATTCTAGAACAGAAAATTTATTGTGTTTCCTTAAGACATTTTGACAGTGCCATAGTAATAAATTCATTTAAGGCATGTTAGTATCATTAATTGCAGTGATAATTGTCATTGAGAAAACATTGCCTAATTCTTATGGCAAAATGTTGTCAGTTTGTGTCTCAGAAAATCATACTGCAATAATATCATTTCCTTCTGAGCCTTAATGTAAATAAGTTTTCCAGCATCAAACAGTTACTAATTATGTATATACTGATAACTCAAGTAAAAGATGTGTAAGCACAACTGATTTTCATAAAATTGGTAAATGATTAGAGGAAAGTTTTGTCTCCTGATCTATCTTTGCAGCCTCAATCGTAATGGCTGCAGAGTGGGCTATGCTGTATTTCATGTAAAATACTTTGTGTTCTGGGTAGGATATTGTTTCAGATGAGAAGCAATTTAGGATCCAAAAGTTTCAAATAGGGTTCATGTTAAAGTGAAGGAAGTTCTATTTAGGTAAAAATATTCTAAGAGGCATGTTTTTAGGTCAGTAGAAAATATAGGTACTTATTTTAATAAGGTTTCAAACTTTGCCAAATTCTAAGACAACACATAAATTTAATACAATTTAATCTAATGCCTAAATATCATAAAAACTAAAGAAATACCTGACCCATTTCAAATGAATTCTAAAGCATAAGGAAAGAACTATTATTACATCAAAATTTTCACAAAATACAATAAAAAACCCTTAGGGTCAGAAAGATTTAAAATGTAGATTATTGCTGGATTTTTAAAACTTTACAGAGTATATATTGTATATGAATTAACTTCTCCACTGAGATCTGTTGCAAAATTCTATAATCAAAATGCATAAATATTTATCCAAGCTCATTAATATATTTAATAAAAATTAATGGCAACTTATGTTAGATTTTGCTACCAAATCAATTTTTTATTCACACTTATTAAAACAAAGAAAATCCAAATTTTTGTTTTCAGAGTATTTTTGGTTACAGAATTGAGAACAAAGGGCTGACGACCTGTATATACTTTAATAATGGAGATGTCCTTGCAACCTCCACCAACTACGAATACAGGTTCTTTATCCTAGAGGGAAGAAAAGCAATGGGGGAGAGAGTGTGGAAAAAAAGATCAGGAATCCACATTATATATAATACATTTTTATATATTTTTGGTTTTTAAACTCTGATAATGGGAAATATACTTGTTATGATTATTGCTACACTTTTTGTTGCCTTTTTGTTCCATAAATTTGCATTTCTAAATAGTTTCTTCTGGAGTTTTTGCATAAAGTCATTTTATAATAAGGATTGTGATAAACAGAAATATCTGTGCTATGTTGAAATCTGCAATAAGATGCATTCTCAATCATTTGGCTCTGCATATGTCTACAATGTTTTTGTATGATTTATACATAAAAGTGACAAAGTCATTAATAGACTTATTCAGACACATTCTGGAAGAGAAATTACTAATATCCCAGCTTAAGACGTTAAGGTGAACAACAACTAAGCATAACAGGGTTTATTTACTGACCAATTATTAAAAAAAAAAAAAGTGAAAGTACCTCTCTCAATCTAGCTACAAGTGGGCTCCAAAAAATTACCCATGGTGGAATAGGATGTAGACATCACTAGCCTTCAAAAATTATTAAATTAGGAAACCATCTTGGTTAATTCCACCCCTCTGCTTTTTCATCATGCTTATGATTTTGGGGCCATTGAAAAACTCTGTTCTGTTAAATGCATGTAAACTGATTAATGCTAAACTTATATCTGAAATTTATGTAAAACATAAGGTTTATATAAAGGGAGCATTTTCAACTTTTCATGGATGAGTTAGTTGAAAGTAAATTCAAGTTACAAAAATACATTTTTGAAGACAATCTAACAGTTAATGAAAATATGTCTATGAAATAAAGGAAAATCTGAATTAAATATTTATATAGTTTAATAGAAAATATTCAATAAATACTATTTGATAAGCCATGGGCTAGTTGCTAAGATATTAATTAGTTCAGTATTCAGAAAAAAAACTTAAAATGTTTGTAGGTGCATTAATTCTGAAACCAGAGAAACACTTAGTAATGTATGGATGTTTCACCCCTATTTACTAAAACTACTTTCATGATAAAGCAGAATTAAAACATTAATAGCAAACCCCACAATTTTTTACCACATGAAATGGAAATTCTGTTTTTTGAAATGCTTCACCTAACTTTTGTTTCAACTCTGACACATGAAGAGTTTGTAAGTTTGTAAGTTGTCACTTCTGTTTTTATAATAAATAATGGGACAAACTGAAAAGTGACAACATATTTTGAACCACCAGAAAACTGAGGTCATAGGGAAAACCACCACGTTGAGATTTGGAGAGGGAGGCACATCGAAAGATACGTACAAATTGAAATTGGCTTATCTAAATCAGAAACCACTGCAGCCATAAACAAGTAGAATTACTTAAATAGTGTGATGGTTAATACTGTGTCAACTTGATTGGATTGAAGGATGCAAAGTATTGATACTGCATGTGTCTGTGAGGGTGTTGCCAAAGGAGATTAACATTTGAGTCAGTGGGCTGGGGAAAACAGACCCACCCTTAATCTGATGGGCACAATCAAATCAGCTGACAACGAATATAAAGCAAGCAGAAAAACGTGAAAAGGCCAGACTGGCCTAGCCTCCCAGTCTACATCTTTCTCCCATGCTGGATACTTCCTGCCCTCAAACATCAAACTCCAAGTTTTTCAGTTTTCAGACTCAGACTGGCTCACCTTGCTCCGCAAACTTGCAGTAGCCTATTGTAGGACCTTGTGATCGTGTAAGTTAATACTTAACAAACTCCCCTTTATATATATATATATATATATATATCTCCTTTTAGTTATGTCTCTATATATACTTTTAGTTATGTCTCTGTATGGAACCCTGACTAATACGAAGTGTGATCTTGATGAGTTACTGGAGGTTAAATATAGATTAGCTTGAGAGGAAAAAAAAAAAACACTAGGGGTGGCAGTCTTGGGAGGGCAAAGTTTGTTCAGTGTTTTTTCCATAGAAACCTGTCTTAATTCTTTTGTGCTTTTATAACAGAATTCTGTAGACTGAGTAATTTACAATAAACAGAAATTTACTGGCTCAAAGTTATAGAGGCTAGAAAGTGTAAAATCAAGGTGCCAGCATCTGCCAATGGTCTTCATATTGTCATAACATGGCAAAAGATATCACATGGCAGAAAGCAAACAGGATGAGAGAGAGAAAACAAGACGGGTCAAACTTACTTCCTCAATAAAGGCATTAATCCACTTATAAGTGTGATGCCCTCAAGACCTAAATACTTCTTAAAGGTCCCACATCTTCATAGTGTTGAAATGGCAATTACATTTCAACCTGAGGTTTTGAGGGGACAAACATTTATATAATACCAGTGCATTCCACCCCCCGATCCACCAAAACATGTGTTCTTCTCAAGTAGAAAATATTACATCCTGTCTCAATAGCTCCAAAAGTCTCATTCTACCATCAACTCCAAAGTCTAAAGTCTCATGTAAGTCGGATACGGATGAAAATCAAGGCATAAGTCATCCTAAGGCAAGTTTCTCTCTAGCTGTGAACCTGGAAAATGAAAACAAAATGCTTTTATTTTATACACTTCCAAAATACAATGGTGGGACAAGCATAGGCTAGACATTTCTATTCAAAAAAAAAAAGAGGCAAGGAAAAAGGAGTAATGGGTCCCAAGGAAGTCCAAAACCCAAATTGAAAAACAACACTAAACCCTAAGGCTTGCAAATAATCTTGAGTTCGAATTCCACCTTATAAACTCATACTGAGCCTCACTTTAAAGTGTTGAAAAATAACTTGGATTAGTTGTTAACGGATATTAAAAATTCTAGTGCAACCACTAAGAAAAGTAATTTTAAAGGAAGTATGATTTATTTAAGAGAGGAGAGAAAATAAAAGTACATAATATTTTCAATTTTACCCAGAAAAGAGTGAAATGAGTAGAAGACAAACAAAAAAAAGAAAAAAACAAAGGCACAAAATTGAAAACAGTAAGAAATATGACAGACTATAATACATTGATAATCAAGAATCACTTTAAGTGTAAATGGTCTAAATACAACAATTAAGAGTCAGACTGTCAGAGTAGATAAAAACAAGATACAATTCTGTGTTGTGTACAAAACCTCAAAATATAAAAACTCAAAATATAAAGGCACAGGCAGATTAAATGTGAAGATATGGAGAGATACATACTATGCTAATCTCAATAAGAAAAGAGTGAAAGTGGCTATATTGGTTTAAAGCAGAGCATTGTTCAGACAAGAAAATTTATCTGAGATAAATTGGGGTATAAAATAAAGATTTGAAAGGTTGGTTCTACAAGAAGACATAACACTTCTAAACGTGAATGCACCTAGTAGGGGAGCATCAGTATATATGAAGCAAAATGTGGTATAACTCAAAGGAGAAATAGACATATTCACTAATCTAGTTAGAGGCTTCAGTACCCCTTTTTAAATAGTTAACAGATCCAACAGGCAGAAAATCAGTAAGAAACAATTGAATTCAAGTGCAGTATCCATTCAATTGGACATAATTTACATTTGTGGAATCCTTCAGTGGAAAAAAAAAGAATACTTATTTTTGCTAGCACACAAAGAAGGTTTAGCAAGACAAATCGTACTTTAGGACACAAAATACACCTTAAGAAATATAAAACAATAGAAATCACACAAACTAGACTCTCACACCATGATAGAATTAAACTGCAAACCAATAAGATAAAAATTGCTGGAAAATTCTTAAGTACTTGGAGAGTTAACACACTTTAAAGTAACACAGGGGTGAAATAAGACATCTCAAAAGATATTGTAAAATATATTCAATAAAACAAAAATAAATGAAACTTATTAAAATTTGCAGGATGAGTAAAAGAAGGGCTTAAACAAGACTTATACCATTGAATGCATGTAATAGAAAATAAGAAAGATCCGAAATCAATAATCTAAGCTTCCATTTTAAAAAACTAGAAAAAAGAGAACACATTAAATCCATTAAAAATTGGAGCAGAATTACTAACATTGAAAATAGGAAATCAAGAGAATTAAAATTAATAAAAACAAAAGATGGTTCTTTGACAACATCTATAAAATTTGTAAACTTCTAGCCAGACTAATTAATAAAGAGGAGACACAAATTACTAGTATTAAGAATGAAAGATAGTTTATCACCACTAATCATAAAAAACATAATAAAGAAATATTGTGAACAATTCTATGCCCGCAAATTCAATAATCTAGGTAAAATGTATCAATTCTTTGAAAGAAGCAATCTACTAAGATTCAAACGAAAATAAAAAGATAATCTGAACAGACCTATATCTATTAAATAATTTAAATCCATAATTAATAACCTTCTAAAACAGAAATCACTAGACCCACATGGATTCACTGGTAAATTCTAATAAACATTTAAGGAATAACATACACTAATTTTCTACAATACCTTCTAGAAAGTAAAAAGAGCAAAGAGAATACTTCCTAACTCATTCAACGAAGCTAGCATTACTTGAATACCTAGACCAGACAATGACATTACAGGAAAAATAAACTACAGATCAATATCTCTTATGAATATGAATGCAAACATTCTCAACTAAATACTAGTAAATGAAATTTAACCACATATAAAAAGAATTATACACAATAACCAAGTGAGATTTATTCCAGGTATGCAAATATTGTTCAACATTCAAAATCAATTAATATAATCTATCACATCAATAAACTAAAGAAGAAAAATCACAAGACCATATCAATAGATGCAGAGAAAGCGTTTGATAAAGTACGTCACTCCTTCATGATAACTAGAAATAAAGCAAACTAAAAATAAAGGGGAACAACTTCAACATGAAAGAACATCTGGAAAAGCTAGAGAGTACATCAGATTTAATGTTGAGACTCTCATCTTATTGAATTAGCTAGGAGTTCCAGTACAACTATGAGTATGAATGGTGAGAGGGGATATCATTGGCTTGTCCTGACCTTAGTGGGAAAGCATTTAATTTCAAAATTAAGAGATATAGATGATGTTGTGTTCAGCAATGACTTTTTAGATAGAGCTCTAAAAGTACGATATGTGAAAGAGAATATTAGTAAGTTGGACTTCATTAAGATTAAAAACTTCTGCTCTTCAAAATGCACTGTTAAGAGAATGCAACAATAGGATACACACTGGGAAAAATATGTGTAAAAATCATATCTGATAAAGGATGGGTATTCAAAATATACAAAGAAATTTTAAACCTCAACATTAAGAAAAAGTCAACCCAATTTAAAAACAGACATCTCACCAAGAAAAATACAGAGATAACAAGTAAATATAAAAATGCTCCATATAATATGTCATTAGAGGACTGCGATTTGAAACAATGAGATACCACTACACACCTAGTAGCTAAAAGCTAAAACACTGACAACACCAAATGGTGCAACATTTGGAAGATGTGGAACAACAGAAACACTTATTCATTGTCAGTATATAAAATAGTGCAGCAACATTGAAAGGCAGGCGTCCTTTTACAAAACCAAATATACTCTTATAATATGATCTAACAATCATGTTTTTTGGTGTTTACCCGACTGATTGAAAAGCCATACCCATAGATAAACCTGCACGTGAATACTTACAGTGGCCAAAACTTGGAAGCATGCAAGATGTCATTCCATAGGGGTATGGATAAACAAACTGTGGTACATTCATACAATAGAATATTATTTATGTATAAAAATAAGTGAATTATCAAAACACAAAATGCATAGCAGTAACTTAAATACACACTGTTGAATGAAAAAAAGTCCACCTGCAAAGGGCACATTCTGTATGATATCATCTGTATGGCATTCTGGAAAAGGCAAATCATAAAGAAAGTAAAATGAACAGTGATTACCAGGGGTTAAAGGGTGGGGTGCTGGATGAATAGGTGGAACATGAGGGATTTTTAGAGCAGTGACACTATTCTGTATAACACTGTAATGGTGAATAAATGTCATTATACATTTGCAAAAACCCGCAGAATGTACAGCACCAAGAGTGAACCCTACTGTAAAGTATGGACTTTAGTAATAATTACAGTGTATCAATATTGGTTCATTAATTGTAATGAATGTACTACCCTAAGGAAAGATATCATAAATAGAAGAAATTATTAGGGTTGATGGTGATGGTGACAGGGTATATAAACAGTTTGAATTTTCAGCTCAATTTTTCTGTAAACCTAAAACTGCTTTAAAAATGCTACTAATTTAAAAAGGATGTATTCGTAAAAAGCATTTAAAAAGCAATTACCTAAGCTTCCATCTCAGGAAACTACAAGAAGTTTGAACAAATGAAACCTAAAGCGAGCTGAAAAAAAAATTTACTACAAATTCAAGCAGAAATCCATAAAATAAAAACTAGGAAACAATAGAAAAGCCAGTAAAACCAAAGGCTTTTTCTTTGAAAAAGAATAACAAAACTTGCAAATTTCTAACCAGTTAACCAAGAAACAGAGAAGATATAAATTATCAAAATCAATAATAAAAGAAAGGTCATCACTATTAATTACGTTGACCTTAAATGGATATTAAAGAAGTACTCTGAACAACTCTATATTCACAATTCGATGATGGTACAATGGACATTTTTTAGGCTACAATATAATATTATCAACTATAGTCCTCATGCTATGTATTAAGAGCTCTAGTCTTATCCTATGTAACTGTAACTTTGTACCCTTTGACCTATTTTTCATTTCCCCCACCATCCCCAACTCTTGTAATCACCTTTGTACTCTCAGTTTCTATGAATTTGTTTATTTTATTGGATTTCACATATAAGTGAGATAATTATTTTTCTTTTTCTCTGTGTCTTATTTCATTTAGCATATCCTCTGGTTTCAGCAATGTTGTTGCAGGTGTCAGGATCTTATTTTTTTAAGACTGAATATAAGTATTTCATTGTATTATTGCATATTTTATATATATATTATTGCATATATATATATATATATATATATATATATATATATATATATTCTCCAGCTATTTATCTGTTGACAGACACTTAGGTTGTATTCATATCTTGGCTATTATGAATAATGCTGCATCAAACATTGGAGTTGCAGAGCTTTATAAGGTTCTGACTTCAGTTTTTCAAGTGTATACTCAGAAGAAGAAGTGCTGGCCATATGGTAATTCTAATGGAGGTTCTTAAGGAACCCCCATATTGTTTTCTATAATGACTATATTAATTACATTTCCACCAATAATAATAAGATTTATCTCTTCTCCACATCCTCGCTAACACTCGTTATCTTTGGCATTTTTAATAGTAGCCATTCTAACGTTTGTGAGGTGATATCTAATTGTGGTTTTGATTTGCATTTCCCTTATGATTAGTGATATTGAGCAGCTTGCATATATACCTGTTGGATATCTTAACATTGTCTTTGGATAAATAAATAATGTATTTTGAAAATTATTACCTGCAGTATTATATTAAGAATTCTGGTGCGTTGCGGGCAAGATGGCTGAATAGGAACAGCTCGGGTCTGCAGCTCCCAGTGAGATCAATGCAGAAGGGGGGTGATTTTTGCATTTCCAACTGAGGTACCGAGCTAATCTCATTGGGACTGGTTAGACTGTGGGTGTAGCCCACGGAGGGCAAGTTAAAGCAGCCTGAGGCATTGTCTCACCCAGGAAAGGCAAGGGGTTAGGGAACTCTCTTCCCTAGCCAAGGGAAGCCATGATGGACTATGAAATGAGGAATGGTGCACTCTGGCCCAGGTACTACACTTTTCCCACGGTCTTCACAACCTGCAGACCAGGAGATTCCCTCAGATGCTTATGCCACCAGGGCCCTGGATTTCACACACAAAAGTGGGGGACCATTTGGGCAGACACTGAGCTAGCTGCAAGAGTTTTTCTACATACCCTAGTGGTGCCTAGAATGCCAGCAAGACAGAACCATTCACTTCCCTGGAAAAGGGGCTGAAGCCAGGGAGCCAAGTGGTCTAGCTCAGGGGATCCCAACCCCATGGAGCCCAGCAAGATAAGATCCACTGGCTTGAAATTCTTGCTGCCAGTAAAGTAGTCTGAAGTCAACCTGGGACACTTGAGCTTGGTAGGGGGAGGGGCATCCACCATTATTGAGGCTTGAGTAGGCTGTTTTCCCATCATAGTGTAAACAAAGCCACCAGGAAGTTCAAACTGGGCAGAGCCCACGACAGCTCAGCAAAGCTGCTGTAGCCAGACTGCCTTTCTAGATTGCTCCTCTCTGGGCAGGGCATCTCTGAAAGAAAGGCAGCATCCCTAGTCAGGGGCTTATAGAAAAAACTCCCATCTCCATGGGACAGAGCACCTGGAGGAGGGGGTGGATGTGGGCATAACTTCAGCAGACTTAAATATTCCTACCTGCCAGTTCTGAAGAGAGCAACAGATCTCCCAGCACAGTGTTCAAGATCTGCTAAGGGACAGACAGCCTCCTCAAGTGGGTCCCTGACCAGAAGGATTCACAGCTGAATTCTAACAGAAGTACAAAGAGGAGATGGTACCATTCCTTCTGAAACTATTCCAAACAATAGAAAAAGAGGGAATCCTCCCTAACTCATTTTATGAGTCCAACATCATTCTGATACCAAAACCTAGCAGAGAAAAGAAAATTTGAGGCCAATATCCCTGATGAACATCAATGTGAAGATCCTCAATTAAACACTGGCAAGCCAAAGCCAGCAGCACATCAAAAAGCTTGTCTACCCTGATCAAGTCAGTTTCATCCCTGGGATGCAAGGCTGGTTCAACATACCCAAATCAATAAATGTAATCCATCACATAAACAACCAATGACAAAAACTGCACAATTATCTCAAAGATGCAGAAAAGGCCTTCGACAAAATTCAATAGCCCTTCATGCTAAAACTCTCAATAAACTAGGTATTGATGGAATGTATCTCAAAATAATAAGAGGTATTTATGAAAAAATCACAGCCAGTATCATACTGAATGAGCAAAAACAGGAAGCATTCCCTTTGAAAACTGGCACAAAACAGGGATGCCCTCTCTCACCACTCCTATTCAACATAGTGTTGGAAGTTCTGACCAGGGCAATCAGGCAAGAGAAAGAAATAAAGTATATTCAATTAGGAAAAGAGGAAGTCAAATTGTCTCTGTTTGTAGATGACATGATCATACATTTAGAAAACCCCATCATCTCAGCCCAAAATCTCCTTAAGCTGATAAGCAACTTCAGCAAAGTCTCAGGATAAAAAATCAATGTGCAAAAATCACAAGCATTCCTATACACCAATAACAGACAAAAAAAGACCCAAATCATAAGTGAACTCCCATTCACAATTGCTACAAAGAGAGTAAAATACCTAGGAATACAACTTACGAGGGATGTGAAGAAACTCCTCTAGGAGAACTACAAACCACTGCTCAAGGAAATAAGAGAGGGCACAAAGAAATGGAAGAGCATTCCATGCTCATGGAAAGGAACAATCAATATCAGGAAAATGGCCATACTGCCCAAAGCAATTTATAGATTCAAGGCTATCCCCATCAAAGTACCATTGACTTTCTTCAAATAATTGGAAAAAACTACTTTAAAGTTCATATGGAACCAATAAAGAGCCCATAAACCCAAGACAATCTTAAGCAAGAAGAACAAAGCTGGAGACATCACACTACCTGAATTCAAACTATATTACAAGGCTACAGTAACCAAAAGAGCATGGTACTGGTACCAAAACAGATATATAGACCAAAGGAAGAAAACAGAGGCCTCAGAAATAAAACCTCTCCTCTACGACCATCTGATCTTTGACAAATCTGACAATAACAAGCAATGGGAAAAGGATTCCCTATTTAATAAATGGTGTTGGGAAAAACTGGCTAGCCATAAGCAGAAAGCTGAAACTGGATCCCTTCCTTACAGCTTATACAAAAATTAACTTAAGATGGATTACAGACTGAAATGTAAGACCTAAAACCATAAAAATCCTAGAAGAAAACCTAGGCAATACCATTCAGGACATAGGCATGGGCAAGGACTTCATGACTAAAACACCAAAAGCAATGGCAACAAAAGCCAAAATTGACAAATGGGATCTAATTAAACTAAAGAGCTTCTGTACAACAAAAGAAACTATCATCAGAGTGAACAGGCAACCTAGAGAATGGGAGAAAATTTTGCAATCTATTCATCTGACAAAGGGCTAATATCCAGAATCTTCAAAGAACTTAAACAAATTTACAAGAAAAAAACAAACCCATCAAAAAGTGTGCAAATTATATGAACAGACACTTCTCAAAAGAAGACATTTATGCAGCCAACAAACATATGAAAAAATGCTCATCATCACTGGTCATTTGAGAAATGCAAATCAAAACCAGAATAAGATACAATCTCATGCCAGTTAGAAAAGCAATCATCAAAAAGTCAGGAAACAACAGTTGCTGGAGAGGATGTGGAGAAATAAGAACACTTTTACACTGTTGGTGGAAGTGTAAATTAGTTCAACCATTGTGGAAGACAGTATGGTGATTCCTCAAGGATTTAGAACTAGAAATACCATTTGCCCCAGCAATCCCATTACTGGGTACATACCCAAAGGATTATAAATCATTCTACGATAAAGACACATGCACAGGTATGTTTATTGTGGCATTGTTCCCAATAGCAAAGGCTTGGAACCAACCCAAATGCCCACCAATTATAGACTGGATTAAGAAAATATGACATATATACACCATGGAATACTATGGAGCCATAAAAAAGGATGAGTTCATTTCCTTTGCAGGGACATGGACAAAGCTGGAAACCATCATTCTCAGCAAACTAACAGAAGAACAGAAAACCAAACACTGCATGTTCTCACACATAAGTGTGAGTTGAACAATGAGAACACATGGACACAGGGAGGGGAACATCATACATTGGGGCCTGTTGTGGGGTGGGGGACAGGGGGAAGGATAGCATTAGGAGAAATACCTAATATAGATAACGGGTAGATGGGTGCAGCAAACCACCATGGCACCTGTATAACTATGTAACAAACCTGCACGTCTTGCACAGGTACCCCAGAACTTAAACTATAAGAAAAAATATGGGGCAGTTCCAAGATGGCTGAATAGGAACAGCTCCGGTCTACAACTCTCAGTGTGAGCGATGCAGAAGAGGACTGATTTCTGCATTTCCAACTGAGATACCAGGTTCATTTCACTGGGGCTTGTCACACAGTGGGTGCACGAGAGTAGGTGCAGCACACCGAGCATGAGCCAAAGTAGGGCAAGGGATCGCCTCAACTGGGAAGTGCAAAGGGTCAGGGAATTCCCTTTCATAGCCAAGCAAAGCTGTGACAGACGGCACCTGGAAAATCGGGTCACTCCCACCCTAATACTACAGTTTCCCAATGGTCTTAGCAAATGGCACAACAGGAGATTATATCCCACTCCTGGCTTGGAGGGTCCTATGCCCACAGAGCCTCGCTCATTGCTAGCACAACAGTCTGAGATCGAACTGCAAGATGGCAGCGAGGCTTGGGGAGGGGCGCCCGCCATTGCTGAGGCTTGAGGAGATAAAGAAAGCAGCCTGAAAGCTTGAACTGGGTGGAGCCCACCACAGCTGAAGGAGGCCTGTCTGCCTCTGTAGACTCCACCTCTGGGGGCAGGGCATAGCCGAGCAAAAGGCAGCAGAAACCTCTTCAGATTTAAATGTCCCTGTCTGACAGCTTGGGAGAGAGTAGTGGTTCTCCCAGCATGGAGTTTGAGATCTGAGAATGGACAGACTGCCTCCTCAAGTGGGTCCCTGACCCCGGAGTAGCCTAACTGGGCGGCACCCCCCAGTAGGGGCAGAATGACACCTCACATGGCCAGGCACCCCTCTGAGATGAAACCTCCAGAGGAACAATCAGCAACATTTGCTGTTCAGCAATATTCACTTTTCTGCAGCCTTTGCTGGTGATACTCAGGCAAAGAGGGTCTGGAGTGGAACTCCAGCAAACTCCAACAGACCTGCAGCTGAGGGTCCTGACTGTTAAAAGGAAAACTAACAAATAGAAAGGACATCCACACCAAAACCCAATCTGTACATCACCATCAAAGACCAAAGGTAGATAAAACCACAAAGATGGGGAGAAAACAGAACAGAAAAATGGAAAATTCTAAAAATCAGAGGGCCTCTCCTCTGCAAGGGAATGCAGCTCCTCACCAGCAACGGAACAAAGCTGGACGGAGAATGACTTTGACAAGTTGAGAGGAGAAGGCTTCAGACAATCAAACTTCTCCAAGCTAAAGGAGGAAGTTCAAACCCATTGCAAAGAAGTTAAAAACCTTGAAAAAAGATTAGACTAATGGCTAACTAGAATAAACTGTGCAGAGAAGTCCTTAAAGGACCTGATAGAGCTGAAAACCATGGCATGAGAACTACGTGGCGAATGCACAAGCTTCAGTAGCCGATTCAATCAACTGGAAGAAAAGCTATCAATGATTGAAGATCAAATGAATGAAATGAAGCAAGAAGAGAAGTTTAGAGAAAAAAGAATAAAAAGAAATGAAGAAAGCCTCCAGGAAATATAGGACTATGTGAAAAGACCAAATCTATGTCTGATTGGTGTACCTGAAAGTGATGGGGAGAACGGAATCAAGTTGGAAAACACTCTGCAGGATATTATCCAGGAGAACTTCCCCAATCTAGCAAGGCAGGCCAACATTCAAATTCAGAAAATACAGAGACCGCCACAAAGATACTCCTCGAGAAGAGCAACTCCAAGAAACATAACTGTAAGATTCACCAAAGTTGAAATGAAGGAAAAAATGTTAAGGGCAGCCAGAGAGAAAGGTCGGGTTACCCACAAAGGGAAGCCCATCAGACTAACAGCTGATCTCTTGGCAGAAACTCTAAAAGCCAGAAGAGAGTGGGGTCATTATTCAGCATTCTTAAAGAAAAGAATTTTCAACCCAGAATTTCATATCTAGCCAAACAAAGCTTCATAAGTGAAGGAGAAATAAAATCCTTTACAGACAAGCAAATGCTGAGAGATTTTGTCACTACCAGATCTGCCCTAACAGAGCTCCTGAAGGAAGCATTAAACATGGAAAGAACAACCAGTACCAGCCACTGCAAAAACATGCCAAGTTGTAAAGACCATCAAGGCTAGGAAGAAACTGCATCAACTAACAAGCAAAATAACCAGCTAACATCATAATGACAGGATCAAATTCACACATGACAATATTAACCTTAAATGTAAATGGGCTAAATGCTCCAATTAAAAGACAAAGACTGGCAAATTGGATAAAGAGTCAAGACCTATCAGTACGCTATATTCAGGAAACCCATCTCACGTGCAGAGACACACATAGGCTCAAAATAGAGGGATGGAGGAAGATCTACCAAGCAAATGGAAAACAAAAAAAGGCAGGGGTTGCAATCCTAGTCTCTGATAAAACAGACTTTAAACCAACAAAGATCAAAAGAGACAAGGCCATTACATAATGGTAAAGAGATCAATTCAACGAGAAGAGCTAACTATCTTAAATATATATGCACCCAATACAGGAGCACTCAGATTCATAAAGCAAGTCCTTAGAGACCTACAAAGAGACTTAGACTCCCACAGAATAATAATGGGAGGCTTTAACACCACACGGTCAACATTACACAGATCAACAAGACCGAAAGTTAACAAGGATATCCAGGAATTGAATTCAGCTCTGCACCAAGCGGACCTAATAGACATCTACAAAACTCACCACCCCAAATCAACAGAATATACATTCTTCTCAGCACCACATCACACTTATTCCAAAACTGACCACATAGTTGGAAGTAAAGCATGCCTCAGCAAATGTAAAAGAACAGAAATTATAACAAACGGTCTCTCAGACCACAGTGCAATCAAACTAGAATTCAGGATTAAGAAACTCACTCAAAACTGCTCAACTACATGGAAACAGAACAACCTGCTCCTGAATGACTACTGGGTACATAACGAAATTAAGGCAGAAATAAAGATGTTCTTTGAGACCAATGAGAACAAAGACACAACATACCAGAATCTGTGGGGCACATTTAAAGCAGTGTGTAGAGGGAAATTTATAGCACTAAATGCCCACAAGAGAAAGCAGGAAAGATCTAAAATTGATAACCTAACATCACAATTCAAAGAACTAGAGAAGCAAGAGAAAACATATTCAAAAGCTAGCAGAAGGCAAGAAATAACCAAGATCAGAGAAGAACTAAGGAGATAGAGACACAAAAAAACCCTTCAAAAAATCAATGAATCCAGGAGCTGGCTTTTTGAAAAGATTAACAAAATTGATAAACCTCTAGCAAGACTAATAAAGAAGAAAAGAGAGAAGAATCAAATAGATGCAATAAAAAATGAGAAAGGGGATATCTCCATGGATCCCACAGATATACAAACTACCATCAGAGAATACTACAAACACCTCTATGCAAATAAACTAGAAAATCTAGAAGAAATGGATAAATTCCTGGACACATACACCCTCCCAAGACTAAACCAGGAAGAAGTTGAATCTCTGAATAGACCAGTAACAGGCTCTGAAATTCAGGCAATAATTAATAGCTTATCAACCCAAAAAAGTCCAGGACCAGACGGATTCACAGCCGAATTCTACCAGAGGTACAAGGAGGAGATGTTACCATTCCTTCTGAAACTATTCCAAATAATAGAAAAAGAAGGAAGCCTCCCTAACCCATCTTATGAGGCCAGCATCATCCTGATACCAAAGTCTGGCAGAGGCACAACCAAAAAAGAGAATTTTAGACCAACATCCCTGATCGATGCAAAAATCCTCAATAAAATACTGGTAAACTGAAACCAGCAGCACATCAAAAAGCTTATCCAACATGATCAAGTGGGCTTCATCCCTGGGATGCAAGGCTGGTTCAACATATGCAAATCAATAAACGTAATCCAGCATATAAACAGAACCAAAGACAAAAACCACATGGTTATCTCAATAGATGCAGAAAAGGCCTTTGACAAAATTCAACAACCTTCATGCTAAAAACTCTCAATAAATTAGGTATTGATGGGATTTATCTCAAAATAATAAGAGCTATTTATGACAAACCCACAGCCAATATCATACTGAATGGGCAAAAACAGGAAGCATTCCCTTTGAAAACTGGCACAAAACAGGGATGCCCTCTCTCACCACTCCTATTCAACATAGTGTTGGAAGTTCTGGAGAGGGCAATCAGGCAGGAGAAAGAAATAAAGTATATTCAATTAGGAAAAGAGGAAGTCAAATTGTCCCTGTTTGCAGGATGACATGATTGTATATCTAGAAAACTCCATTATCTCAGCCCAAAATCTCCTTAAGCTGATAAGCAACTTCAGCAAAGTCTCAGGATAGAAAATCAATGTGCAAAAATCACAAGCATTCTTATACACCAAAAACAGACAAACAGAGAGCCAAATCATGAGTGAACTCCCATTCACAATTGCTTCAAAGAGAATAAAATACCTAGGAATCCAACTTACAAGGGATGTGAAGGACCTCCTCAAGGAGAACTACAAACCACTGCTCAACAAAATAAAAGAGGACAAAAACAAATGGAAGAACATTCCATGCTCACGGATAGGAAGAATCAATATCGTGAAAATGGCCATATTGCCCAAGGTAATTTATAGACTCAATGCCATCTCCATCAAGCTACCAATGACTTTCTTCACAGAATTGGAAAAACTTCTTTAACGTTCATATGGAACCAAAAAAGAGCCTGCATTGCCAAGTCAATCCTAAGCCAAAAGAACAAAGCTGGAGGCATCACACTACCTGACTTCAAACTATACTACAAGGCTACAGTAACCAAAACAGCACAGTACTGGTACCAAAACAGAGATATAGATCAATGGAACAGAACAGAGCCCTCAGAAATAATACCACACATCTACAACCATCTGATCTTTGACAAACCTGACAAAAACAAGAAATGGGGAAAGGATTCCCTATTTAATAAATGGTGCTGGGAAAACTGGCTAGCCATATGTAGAAAGCTGAAACTGGATCCCTTCCTTACACCTTATACAAAAATTAATTCAAGATGGATTGAAGACTTAAATTTTAGACCCAAAACCATAAAAACCCTAGAAGAAAACCTAGGCAATACCATTCAGGACAAAGGCATGGGCAAGGACTTCATGACTAAAACAGCAAAAGCAACGGCAACAACAGCCAAAATTGACAAATGGTATCTAATTAAACTAAAGAGCTTCTGCACAGCAAAAGAAACTACCATCAGAGTGAACAGGCAACCTACAGAATGCGAGAAAAGTTTTGCAATCTACTCATCTGACAAAGGGCTAATATCCAGAATCTACAAAGCACTCAAACAAATTTACAAGAACAAAACAACCCCATCAACAAGTGGGTGAAGGATATGAACAGACACTTCTCAAAAGAAGACATTTATGCAGCCAAAAGACACATGAAAAAATGCTCATCATCTCTGGCCATCAGGGAAATGCAAATCAAAACCAAAATGAGATATCATCTCACACCAGTTAGAATGGCGATCATTAAAAATTCAGGAAACAACATGTGCTGGAGAGGCTGTGGAGAAAAGAACACTTTTACACTGTTGGTGGGACTGTAAACTGGTTCAACCATTGTGGAAGACAGTGTGGCGATTCCTCAGGGATCTAGAACTAGAAATACCATTTGACCCAGCCATCCCATTACTGGGTATATACCCAAAGGATTATAAATCATGCTGCTGTAAAGACACATGCACACGTATGCTTATTGCCACACTACTCACAATAGCAAAGACTTGGAACCAACCCAAATGTCCAACAATGACAGACTGGATTAAGAAAATGTGGCACATATACACCATTGAGTACTATGCAGCCATAAAACATGATGAGTTCATGTCCTTTGTAGGGACATGGATGAAGCTGGAAACCATCATTCTCAGCAAACTATCACAAGGAGAAAAAACCAAACACCACATGTTCTCACTCATAGGTGGGAATTGAACAATGAGAACACATGGACACAAGAAGGGGAACGTCACACACCGGGGCCTGTTGTGGGGTTGGGGGAGGGGAGAGGGATAGCATTAGGAGATATACCTAATGTAAATGATGAATTAATGGGTGCAACACACCAACATGGCACATTTACACATATGGAACAAACCCGCACATTGTGCACATGTACCCTAGAACTTAAAGTATAATAAAAAAAATTTAAAAAAAGAAAAAAAAGAAAGATGAATCCCATTTAAAAATTAACTCGTGTACCTGTAGTTACATATTTAGAGAATTTATTAAGTAAAAATGCCTCTCTTAGTCCAGTTAGTGTTTGTACGGAGGAACACTTGTAGTGTAACTGGATAGTTTACAAAGAAAAGTGGCTTATTTCTCTCATGATTCTGCTGGCTGGAAGACTGGACATATGTTGAAAGCCTCAGCCTGTTTCCACTTACGGTGGAAGATGAAAGGAAGCTGGCATATGCAGAGATCACATGGCTAGAGAGAATGTAAAAGAGAGAGTGAGTAGGTTCCAGCCTCTTTTTAATAACCAGACCTCATGGGAAATAACAGAGTGAGAACTCACCCCCACCTGGGGAAGGCATTATTTATTCATGAGGGATCTGTTCCCTTGACCCAACCTCCTCCCAATAAATCCCATCTTTAACAGCAGGTGTCGAATTTCAACATGATGTTTGCAGGGGACAAACACACAAACTATAGCATTCTATCCCTGGGTCCCCAAATATCATGATCTTCTCGTACAGCAAAATACAATCATCCATTTTCAATAGTCCCCAAAAGTCTTAACTTGTTTTAACATCAACTGAAAAGTCCAAAATCCAAAGTCTCATCTGAAACTGAAAGTATGTTTCTTCCAGCTATAAACCTGTAAGTCAGGGACCAACTGTACAGTCAAGTTGTTTTTCTTCAAATCACAATCACTATTTAATTTTAAAGAAAAAAGTCTGAAAGTATCCATAGCTGAATAATTTTTTAGTTGTTACATCAAGCAGAAATGATATTCAAAACAAAAAGTGGCTGTCTCCACTTTCAATTGAGTTTCACACGTCCTCTTCCTTGAGTTGGGCGTGGTACTTTCTTAGGCAGTAGCAATGCTTTGTGTGTACTTGCCATTTCATTACATAGGATACTAAATACATATTTTAAAAAATTGGGATAGAAGAAAATTGACATTTTTTCTTGTTCATCAAGAATGTTCTTAAATGAATCTGGCTTTTCATTTTTCTGAGACTGTTTAGAGGTGGAAAATATGACTACTAGGACAATTTAATGTCACTGTCTAGGTTTGTCTTGAGGTCATCTGCAAATGTCACCACAATGAAAAAAGCAAATATTATCTTAATATTACTATGAAATTAGGTTTGACCTTGCAGAGTATGTAAAAGTGTTCAGGAATCCCCAGTGTACCTGGTCCAAACTTTGAGAACTTCCACTCTAGAGAAATGCTTCTTAAAGATTAATGTGCATAAAATCACCCACTGTCATGTTAAAATTCAACGTGTGATTCAATAGGTCTGGAATGGGGCCTGCAATTCTGAGTCTCTAATAAGTTTCCAGATAATGGCATACTACTGGTCACTGACCACAGTTTGTGTAGCAAGGCTCAAGAGTGCCCACCATTAACTGTTTCAAAAGTCACCCCAATTTAGACATTTTATTTGTTCCTGTGATCAAGTAGACTTATTATTATTTTGGTGCTTGTACTGGTAGTAAATCTATTCATATAGACAAAATTATACAAAAATATAAGACCCTATTAATAATGCTGAAAATTATTTTAATAAAAATCCATTATTTTTAACTTTATATTTTCTTTAACTTGACCAAACTTTTAAATATTTTATTCATTCATTTATGTAATAATAAGTAACAATAACCATGAAAACACATTTGAGGTGTAAGTGATACTTTTTTTTTTTTTGAGATGGGATCTCACTCTGTCATCCAGGCTCAGTTGCAGTGGTATAATCATGACTCAATGCAGCCTTGATTTCCTGAACCCAAGCAATCCTCCCACAACAGCCTCACAAGTATCTTGGACTATAGGTGCACACCACAACATCTGGCTGACTTTTTCTTTCTGTAGAGATGGGGTCTTTCTATTTATCCCATACTGGTATGTAACTCCTGAGCACAAGTGATCCTCCTGCCTCAGCCTCCCAAAGTTCTGGGATTACCAACACAAATCACTGTACCCAGCCTTTTTTTTTCTAATACACATTAAATGCTTAACTGTTTAACAAACAAAATGTTGCTCAGGTATCTTCTAAAAATCATCTGTCTTACCAACAGGGGTAGACTTACCAAGTTTTGGGAACATTAAAATATTTATTCAAGATTGTACTAAAATTAATAAGTAAAACACAAAAAAACCCTCCAATTCTATAATAAAAATCATTGGACTAAATTTGGATGAGAATTTACACTTCCGAGATAGCAGCATTTTCTAGCTAAAATCTCTTCCCATTCAAAGTGTCTACTAGTCCTATGAAAATTTAAAAAAATGAATGAATATTTATTTTCAATGAATGGGTCCTCTCACTACTCATTTGTCAGGTAAAAATGACAGCAAACTTTCCTCAAACCCCAGCATAAAGAATTGCCAGCCACATTATAGTGGAAAGAGGTGTGATCACTGAAATAGATTGCATTGAGACAAAACACATGGCCTGGCACCTCTCAGTGTATTAGTCCATTCTCACTCTACTATAAAGAAATCCCTGAGACTGGGTAATTTATTTAAAAAAATAGAGATTTGATTGGCTTATGGTTCTTTCTGCTGTATAGGAAACATTGTGTCTTCTGCTTCTTGGGAAGGCCATTGGAAACTTGCTATCATGGCAGAAGGCAAAGGGGGAGCAAGTTACTTCACATGGCCAGAGCAGGAGGAAGTGGGAGGGGGTGGTGTTACACAATTGTAAACAACCATATCTCACAATAACTCACTCACTATCATGAGTACAGCATCAATGAGATGGTGCTAACCATTCATGAAGGACCACCCACATGATCCAGTCACCTCCCAGTAGGCCCCACCTCCAACATTGGTGACTACAATTGAACATGAGATTTGGGTAGGGACACAAATCCAAAGTGTATCTTACCACCACTTACCCCTCCCAAATCTCATATCCTTCTCACTTTGCAAAATATAATCATGCTTTCCAAATAGTCCACCAAAGTCTTAACTTATTTGAGCATTAACTTAAAAGTCCAAAGTCCAAAGTCTCAGCTGAGACAAGGCTAGTCCCTTTCAACTGTGAGCCTATAAAATCAAAAGCAAGTTAGTTACTTCCAGGTTACAATAGGAG
Organism: Nomascus leucogenys; assembly: GCF_006542625.1. Taxonomy (NCBI): domain Eukaryota; kingdom Metazoa; phylum Chordata; class Mammalia; order Primates; family Hylobatidae; genus Nomascus; species Nomascus leucogenys. Next base: position 72,221,862 of record NC_044406.1, on the reverse strand, counting down.
TATAAGCATTGGGTAAATACTCTTATTCTAAAAGGGAGAAATCAGCCAAAAGAAAGGTGCTACAGGTCTCATGAAAGTCTGAAACCCAGCAGGGCAGCCATTAAATCTTTTTTTTTTTTTTTTTTTAAACTGCTTTTTTTTTTTTTTTTTATACTTTAGGTTCTAGGGTACACGTGCACAATGTGCAGGTTTGTTACATATGTATCCATGTGCCATGTTGATTTCCTGCACCCATTAACTCGTCATTTAGCATTAGGTATATCTCCTAATGCTGTCCCTCCCCCCTCCCCCCACCACACAACAGTCCCTGGAATGTGATGTTCCCCTTCCTGTGTCCATGAGTTCTCATTGTTCAATTCCCACCTATGAGTGAGAACATGCGGTGTTTGGTTTCTTGTCCTTGAGATAGTTTACTGAGAATGATGTTTTCCAGTTTCATCCATGTCCCTACAAAGGACACGAACTCATCATTTTTTATGGCTGCATAGTATTCCATGGTGTATATGTGCCACATTTTCTTAATCCAGTCTATCGTTGTTGGACACTTGGGTTGGTTCCAACTCTTTGCTATTGTGAACAGTGCCGCAATAAACATACGTGTGCGCGTGTCTTTATAGCAGCATGATTTATAGTCCTTTGGGTATATACCCAGTAATGGGATGGCTGGGTCAAATGGTATTTCTAGTTCTAGATCCCTGAGGAATCGCCACACTGACTTCCACAATGGTTGAACTAGTTTACAGTCCCACCAACAGTGTAAAAGTGGCCCTATTTCTCCACATCCTCTCCAGCACCTGTTGTTTCCTGTTTTTTTAATGATGGCCATTCTAACTGGTGTGAGATGATATCTCACTGTGGTTTTGATTTGCATTTCTCTGATGGCCAGTGATGATGAGCATTTCTTCATGTGTTTTTTGGCTGCATAAATGTCTTCTTTTGAGAAGTGTCTGTTCATGTCCTTTGCCCACCTTTTGATGGGGTTGTTTTTTTCTTGTAAATTTGTTTGAGTTCATTGTAGATTCTGGATATTAGCCCTTTGACAGATGAGTAGGTTGCAAAAATTTTCTCCCATTCTGTAGGTTGCCTGTTCACTCTGATGGTAGTTTCTTTTGCTGTGCAGAAGCTCTTTAGTTTAATTAGATCCCATTTGTCAATTTTGGCTTTTGTTGCCATTGCTTTTGGTGTTTTAGACATGAAGTCCTTGCCCACGCCTATGTCCTGAATAGTATTGCCTAGGTTTTCTTGTAGGATTTTAATGGTTTTAGGTCTAACATTTAAGTCTTTAATCCATCTTGAATTAATTTTTGTATAAGGTGTAAGGAAGGGATCCAGTTTCAGCTTTCTACATATGGCTAGCCAGTTTTCCCAGCACCATTTTTTAAATAGGGAATCCTTTCCCCATTTCTTGTTTTTGTCAGGTTTGTCAAAGATCAGATAGTTGTAGATATGCGACATCATTTCTGAGGGCTCTGTTCTGTTCCATTGATCTATATCTCTGTTGTGGTACCAGTACCATGCTGTTTTGGTTACTGTAGCCTTGTAGTATAGTTTGAAGTCAGGTAGCGTGATGCCTCCAGCTTTGTTCTTTTGGCTTAGGATTGACTTGGCAATGCAGGCTCTTTTTTGGTTCCATATGAACTTTAAAGTAGTTTTTTCCAATTCTGTGAAGAAAGTCATTGGTAGCTTGATGGGGATGGCATTGAATCTATAAATTACTTTGGGCAGTATGGCCATTTTCACAATATTGATTCTTCCAACCCATGAGCATGGAATGTTCTTCCATTTGTTTGTATCCAACTTACAAGGGATGTAAAGGACCTCTTCAAGGAGAACTACAAACCACTGCTCAATGAAATAAAAGGGCAGCCATTAAATCTTAAAGCTCCAAATTAATCTCCTTTGAATCTGCGTCCCACATCCAGGGCACACTGATGCAACAAGTGGGCTCCCAAGACCTTGGGCAGCTCAATTTCTGTGACTTTATAGGGTTCAACCTCTGTGGCTGTTCTCATGGGTTGGCATTGAGTGCTCATGTATTTTCCAAGCACAAGGTGCAAGTTTCTGGTGGATCTGTCAATCTGAAGTTTGGAAGACGGTGGCCCTCTTCTCACAGGTCCGTTAGGAAGTGCCAGAGTTTGGACTCTGTGTGGGGGCTCCAACCCCACATTGCCCCTCTACATTGCTCTAGTAGGTGTGCTCCTTGAGGGCTCCACCCCTGCAACAGGCTTCTGCCTGGACATCAGGCTTTTCCATACATCCTCTGAAATCTAGGTAGATGCTCCCAAGCTTTAACTCTTGCATTCTGTCGTGGGGGCACCCGCAAGCTTAACACCACTTGGAAGCTTCCAAGGCTTATGACTTGTATCCTCTGAAGCAGCGGCCCAAGCTGTACCTGGGCCCCTTTGAGCCATGGGTAGAACTAGAAAGGCTGGGATGCAGTGAGTAGTGCCCAAGGCTGTGCAGGGCAGTAGGGCCCTGAGCCTGACCCATGAAACCATTCTCTCCTAGGCCTCTGGACGTGTGATGGAAGGGGCTGCCACAAAGTTCTATGAAATACCTTTGAGGCCTTTGTCACATAGTCTTGGTTATCAGCACTTGACTCATTTTTACTTACACAAATTTCAGCAGCCTGCTTAAAATCCTCCCTGGACAATGGGCTTTTCTTTTCTACCACATAGCCAGGCTGCAAATTTTCCAAACTTTTACACTCTGCTTCCCTTTTAAATATTAGTTCTGACTTCAGATTATTTATTTGCGGCTTAGAAATTCCTTCCAGCAGATACCCTACCTAAATAATCTCTCAAGTTGTAAGTTCCACAGATCCCTAGGGCAGGAGCATAGTCTAACCAAGCTCTTTGCCAAGGTGTAACAAATATGACCTTTGGTCTAGCTCCCAATAAGTTACTCATCTCCATCTGAGACCTCATCAGCCTGGACATCTCCAACTATATCACTATCAGCATTTTGGTCACAACCCTTCAACAAGTCTATAGGAAGTTCCAAACTTCCCCTCTTCTTCCTGTCTTCTTCTGAGCCCTCCAAACTCTTCCAACCCCTGTCCATCATCAAGTTCCAAAACTGCTTCCAAATCATCAGGTATCTTTATAGCAATGTCCCAGTCGTTGGTACCAATTTTCTGCATTAGTCCATTCTGGCACTGCTATAAAAAGATGCCTAAGACTGGATAATTTATAAAGAAAAGAGGCTTAATTGGCTCATGGTTCTGCAGGCTGTATAAGAAGCATTGTGACTCCTGCTTCTGAGGAGGTCTCAGAAAACTTCTAGTCATGGAATAAAGCAAAGGGGGAGCAAGTCACTTCACATGGCTGGAGCAGGAGGAAGAGAGGAGGGGAGGTGCTAGAGACAAATAACTGGATCTCAGAATAACTCGTTCACTATCATGAGAACAGCACCAAGGAGATGGTACCAAACCATTCATGAAGGACCACCCTCATGATCCAATCACCTCTTATCTGGCCTCACCTCCAACATTAGGGATAATAATTCAACATTTGATTTGGGTGGGGACACAAATCTACACCATATCAGCCCCCATCAGATGTTTTTTAGTATCCCCACCACTGTTAAACATCAGGAGATCAACAGCTGAGTACACTTGTCTGGGATTAAACCTGTTTCTTATGAGTCCCTGCAGGTGTGAGATGAGGAGACCATAAGCCATACCTGTAAACCTCTGAAAGCCCTCACTACCTATGTAAAAGAACCAACAGTCAGCAAAAAGAGGTAACATGATACTGCAGGTGGGCATAAGAACGTTATTTTTCTTTTCTTACTGATTATGATATGTGTTTTCTGTTGCTTTAGCTAACCACCTCCTCCTCGGAAACATCTACTTTCTGCTTGTTGGGTATAAAGGTCACTCTAAGGCCAATACAGACACCATGCCTCTGTTAATTATGTTTGCTCTCCCAATTAACCTAATCCTGTGTGGCTAGGAACAAAGCTCTGCAGTCTGGATCTGTCATCAACATCCCCAGGATGGATAGTTTCATCTTCTGGCACGTTCAGAGAATCTCATGGCCATCTTCTCAAACCTCCTAGTTAACCATAGCAATCCCAAAGTACCCAGACCCCTACTTATTATGTGGAAATCTTCCCCACTTAATCGATTCTACTTAACTTCCCCTGCCAGTGTTATCTGGACATGGGAGGTTGGGAACTTGTACTTCCATTGCATTCATGACACTATTATTTGCACCCATTGTTTTGTTAATGATGCAGAAATGGAAGTTTCCTTGAGATGCTCTGATGCAAACCTAGTGGCCATGTTCCCAAAGCTGTGGTGAGGTAAATGGGATCCCACTTGTAAGCAAGGAAACCTTACATAGTGCCTCCTTCCAAAGGAATACATGCAAGGGAGAAACAACTGCCTGATCTGGGAAGGTAGAATGACTGTATCCTTCTGGAAAATAATGGCTGTTCAATCACCCTCATTGGAGTTTGGAAAAAAATATCTCTGTAACTCCCAGATGGCAATAGAGAATACACATCATATCCCAAGGAGCCTCCATTTGTGCCTCAAATGGGCTCATTTTTGTCTATAGCCATGAGTAGGAAGAAGTTCCACCCCGTGACCACTCCTGACTCCTTGGGTAGCCCTCTATTCTTTTAGAAGTAGCTTTCCTTTTTATATCAAAAACGTGGAGCAGGAGTGAATGTACGTTGGCCACCATTGCTCCTCTGGGGGTCACTGTCTGCAACTCCATAATATCTGAAAATACCAGAAATCAATGAGCAATAGGATCAACTCTGGTAGAAATCAAAGCAATAATAGGATTAATGGTCCCTTTGGGTGGCTTTGCCTGCCACTAGTCAACCCCAAGGAATTTGACTTAAGCCCTAGAATCATTGGCCACTAACACAGGACACGCACTAAATGGAATTCAAGAGTCCCTAGACACTTTGGCAAATATAGTCCTTGACGACAGACTAGCATTAGATTATTTGCTGGCTATTCAAGGTGGAGTCTATGTAGTTATTAATAAGATATGCTACACATATATTAAAACTCTGGAAAAGTTGAGATTAACATTCAAAAAATAATTCAACAAGCCACCTGGTTCCACAGATGTAGCCAGGGTTCTGACCCCAACTATATCTGACTATCAAAAGTGCCCTCCCAAGTCTCACCTGTTTTTGTATTTTTTTCCCCTTCCTGCGATCTTTAATAGCTATCCGGTTACTACTAATTTGAGGCCTCTGCTTATTTAAACTCCTTGTAAATTTTGTGTCTCCTAGAATGCAAAGTTCCATGTCAATATAATGCTAGTAGAAGGCTTCGAACCACCTTGCTTTCTGACCCAGAAAATGAAAACATCCTGCCTTTGAGCCCCTTAGATCAGGTATCCAGAGATTTTTACTCCTCCAATACTCACCAGAGCCAACATCCATAAAATCAGCAAAAAGCAGCTACAGAAGCTAGACCTCCATCTTTCTACAATCCCTTAAGATCATGGAGGAATATATAATGTCAGAGGAGGTGACAGATAGAAATTTGGCATGACTTGTTTCTCAAGACACGGGTCACAAAAACCCCACTGATAAAATAAAATGCAGTAAAGATGCTGGCCAAAACCAGCCAGAATCAAGACAACAATAAAAGCAACCTCTTCTTACTGCTCGTTATATGCTAATTATAATGCGTTAGCATGCTAAAAGAAACTCACCCTAGTGTCATGACTGTTTATAAATGCCATGGTAATGTCCAGAAGTTACTCCATATGGTCTAAAAGGGGAAGCAACTCTCGGTTCTGGGAATTCCCTGTCCATTTCTGGAAAACTTATGAGTAATCCACCCCATATTTAGCATGTAATCATATAATAACTATAAATATGGCTTGCCAGCAGCTCACATGTCACTACTTTGGATGCACTGCCTATGGGTTAGCCCTGCTTCATGAGGTGCAGTCATTCTAGTGTACACTGCTGCTTCAGTAAATCTGTTTTCTTCCACCAGCAGCTCACTCTTGCATTGTTTTCTGAGTGAAGCCAAGAACCTTCCTGGGCTGAGGCCCAATTTGGGGGCTTGCCTGCCCTGCCTCAAAATTATAAGTAGCAGCTTCTTGTAATCATTGGTTGACACACTGTTCTCCTGCGTAATCCTATGAAGAGAGAAGGATATTCTTTTACCTAGTTCATGGAAGATGAAGGTAGAAAGTCTTAAAAGTACAAGCAACCAAATCAGTAGTCAAGGAGCACAATTGGTATGAGATGCTTTGATATTACCTTATCTTTAGAGGAAATATTTTACTTCCGTTATCCTTTTTTAATAGGAAAAAGGGCATACAAATGTATTTAACATGTGTACATGGTAGCCTTCAGAATGAAGACTCAACTTCCCAATGACTGACAGAAACCTATATAATTTTGAGGTTACAGAAAGAGTGGGGGCTTAGATTTTAATAAAGTAGGCTATGGGCAGAGGAGAAGAGGCTTGGCAAGCAAAGGTGGTCTTGTTATATTGATGAAGCCACCCTTAGAAAGAATAGATGGTAAATGTTTATTTTTAGACTTTTAAAGGTGTCAGACTCTCAATCTCTTCTGGATCTGGGGAAAGGCATAGAAAGGGGAGAGGGCATGGCTGCTTTAATGGAAATTCTCTACAGATGCAAATTGTTCCCACTTATGACAGCTTTGCAAGGCTACTTCTGTTAGGACGGCCAAGTGGATATATTCATCAGTGAATATATTCATCAGATGAATATATTTCAGAGATAAAATATTTTAATTTCCCTCAGTCCCTACCCACTTTGAAAGTTAAAATAAGTTTCACATATTAAAATCCAAGTTAACAGCCTTGGAGAGATTTGGGTTAGAGGTTGTCAGTTAGAGATAAAGTATTTGAAAGACAAACTGGGGATAAATAGAAAAAAGCAATTTAAATATACCATTTCACATATTCTTTAGTCGATTTCTTATTCCTGAGAATAGATAAGTTTAGTGAAACAGCAATGTCCAATTCCAGGAGGTGGCAAGACAGATTGGCTAGGCCTCTACATATGATGCCAGCAATCAGACCTCTAATGAAATGAGTTTCTATAGAAACAGAAGAAGGACAAAGGTTAATGATGGAGGAGTCAGTCCATCTATAAAATACTTTTTCTAGAGTGTCTGAGACATCTTCATATTGCAGTGGCAATCTGACAGAGTCTTTTGGATTTTAGTTGGACCAGACATTCAAGTTAACTTTCTGAGAAGTCCATACATCAGCAGACAAGCAGAAAAGTTTATAAGTCATTGTTATTTCCTCCCGAAGTTTAAGTTATCTAACCAGCTTGTAAGACTTTAAGAAAAGCATAGTTTTAATTTCTAGTGACTTCAAGTCAGAAAAATGGGAGGATGATAAAAATTAAAAATCCTTGTTTATGGACTTGTAGTCAGAAAAAAACTTCAGGATTAAGTCCAAATAGTAGAAAATAATAAAAACAAGAAAAAAAAAGAACAAGGCTATAATTTAATAAGAGTTATACTGTAGTTTCTTTTGAAACATATTTTTTCTGTCTCCAATTTTCCAATTTTATTAAAGACAAACTCACAGCAGGACCAATTTATATGTAAAATAAGTTTTAGTCTTATAGTTGGCCTGATTACATGCATAAAGTGAAGTAAGAATAATTATTTGCCATATAGGCTCCTTTTTAAATTGGCTTTGCTACAACATATTTTGTCATAAGGAATCTCAGATTACACATCTTAAAACCTCAAGCCCAGACAAGGACTTATCTGTGCCTGCAGATGTTGGTATAAATTGGGTAAAATTCCTCACTTGAGTTTCCCAAATAACTTAGGATTCCTGGACCTGTCAGCAAGTGACGTTCTCTACTTATCCATGGTCAGAAACCTGTAAAAGAAAGCAAAGGAACCTGTAAAGTAATTGCATGGACAAGGTATGAAGCCAGTTTTTTTCAAAGGTCTGTTATCAGCTTTATAAAGTCAATTTCAATTACTCAAAAATATCCTATTCCAGTCAAAGCCTTGGTGAAATTACAACTGTCTCCAGTTGTGTCCAGTTAGGAAAGAAAGATTTTCTTGAACTTATGCAAATGACTATATTGCCATAAATTAAGAATGTTCATGAATAATTTCCAAATTCTAGAGAAATCAGGTTGAGAGAAAGAAATACGCTTCAAATTTTGTTCACAGGAGTATATTTTACTCAAGTGTTAAAAGCTGTAAATAGCTAAAAAGAAAAATAAAATTTTCTTAACTGTGAAAAACAGAATCAGCAAGATTTTATAATTTAATAAATAAATGTTTTTATTAAAGGGTAAGTAGTTTTGTCTAGGGTTTTTTAGGATTGTTGTAAGTTAAAACCTAAGTTTTGTCCTATCTTACTTTTAACTTAAAACAATCCTAAAAAACATCTAGACCAAATTACTTACTTTTTAATAGAAACCACAGTCCCATAGCTTTTTATAATTTTTAACAAAAAATACATATTTATATAGTTTGTATGTATCTAGTAGTTTTAATTATATACATTAATTGTAAGGTTAATGCTTAGTAACTTATTTTTAGTGAAAAACTTAGGAGATGAGCAATTTTAACCATATACCAGATGCATAGAATAGGACAGAGGATAATGTCTGGGTTAGGCATTTTCATACACTAAAATTTCAAATTGAAAGACATATGAGTTTACAGACAAGCAAATACCAGAAACAAAGTTTCACATCTTAAAACATTTAGCAGAAACAGTGATGAATTTAGACCAAATGTCTAAATTCTAAATATGTTTTTATTTTATTTTAAAATAATTTTTAATTTAGCTTTATTTACCAAATATTACTAAAGCCATGTGACCTAAAAGGCAATAAAATTGTGACTTTTCTTGCAAAGTATTTGATTTAGGGGCTTGTTTTCTAGGCCAATTAATTAAAGCACTTTCATATATTTTGGTAGTGAAACATCATACATCATGTATAAATATACAGACAGACATACAGAAGCAGATCTGATAGTTAGGTGTAAGATTCTTCATTTGAGAATTTTACAGTTTTTCTTCTCCATTTTAGAACATCATTCTCTCAATTACTCATTCCCTGACTTAAATAACTGTCAGCTAGGCAACCCTAAATTTGCATTTTTAAAAGGAAAATTCTTAGGTATAACATGATAAAAAATTGATATTGTACTCAAAGGAAAAATGGTGTGAGTAAAAGTTTAGTTAAAATGGCCAAGAAAAGCAGACACTCTTACATGTTGATATTTCCTTGAAGATAGTTTCTTTAAATTGGATTACTGGATTTAGAGTGAAGCCTTTTAAGGAATGGTGCCAAGAAAGCATGCAGCTTCTAGAGACTAATAAGCAGTCACAGCTGGAAGGAAGACCAGATTCCCAGAAATCAAGGATTTTATTTTTACTCTAAATCCTGGGTCCCTAAAAAAAGTAAAACACAATGAGAGTTGACAGTGCTGTGTTTTTACCCTGAATTTCACTTCAAGGACCTTCACAAGAGGCTGGTGGCCAACCCAAAGCCAATTGTCCCATTCTGTATTCAGCCCATCTCTTAACCACTATACAAATCAAAGTTAAACTTCTTCATGATGTAAAGTAAATTTTGATATGCCCAAAAGCCAAAATGTCAGGTAATGAAACACAAAAGAGTGCAGAGATTTAGACCTGAAAAGAATCCACCCATAACTATTGAAACTCCACAAAGAAAACAAAAGAACCCCAAAAATGCATAAGTGGTGTCTATTCTGAGTTCTTTAAGGAGTCTAAGTCATTAGAAACCTAGTCTATTTTTTTTAACTTGGTACTGAAGATAGCAAAGAGGAAGGAGTAATAGTGTGGAGGATAAGTAAATGAAATAACAATTTTTAAGAAAGGAAGCAAACAGAGAAATCGAGCACATGTTTTTTTTTTAAAGGTTTCAGTCAATGGAAAGAAATTCCCCAAAGCAGAGCTCCAAAAGAGAAAAAGCAGAAAGTCCTTTCAAATATATATGTAGCATGCATATAAGCTTTTAATTAAGCTTACTTTTCACCATCGAGCACTTTACAAAAATCCTTTTGAGTATCTTACCAAAGACAACCTCCCAAGTGAAACCAATAAGACTTAACTAAGGTTATGAGTTAACCAAGGTTATGACTTAACTAAGGTTATGACTTAACCAAGGTTATGACTTAACCATGGATGCACAAGGTGTCTCCAAAGTGAAAAATTCATCACAGAAAATAAGAAGCTGTCCATGGAAGAAAAAAATATTAATAAATGGATCAAGCCAGAAAGAACTCATTCCTTACCCAGGAATCAAACTTAGGTCACCGAGATACAAGGGCAGGACTTTAGCTATTATAGCTTGCAATAAAATGTTGGTTTAATTTTGTCAAGAGAATTCTTAAGACTAGTTATGACATTATTATATGCTCTTTTAAAAATCTGACTTTCCTATCAATTGTTTAGAATAAGAGCTCTCTAAAATCCTTCCTGTTTATCTTTCAGCTGTTGAAAATTAGAATTTTCACTGCTGTACTTTATTCCAATGGAGATTCAATCCAAAAGCCTCTTTAAAGCCAAGGTGCCTAGAGAATACGTAGAAGAGGTAACCTCATGATCCCCAAAATTCACTATCAGAAATAGACTTAATATAAACAAAAGATGATAAGACCTTTTAAGATTTAAATCTCCTTAAGAGTTTGACACATTCAGTACGAAAAGTGTGCTGCTTAAAAATCTAATGTGTCTCAGACTACCCGTCTTTTCAGACTGGCCAGCTGATGTGAATCCAAAAATTCATGCCATTGGGATGGCAAAGACTAAGAGAGTACCCCCACTTATTCACAAAATCAAGCTTCAAGGATGTAAGAAAATACAAGGGGGAAAACCTTATCCAGTTTTTTTTTTTGTTTTTTGTTTTTTTTTTTCCAGTTACCTGCAGCAACATTTGTCTTAAGAGAAACTGCTATAGCCAGAATCACAAAAACTAACAAATCTGCAGGGTCAGCTTGAACAGCAGGCTTATAGGGGCTTTAGGCCCATGTTTCACCCTATATTACCCACATTTATAACAGAAGAGAGAAAGACAAAGAAAATGAAGCAAAAGACTGCCATTTCAAAGAGGAAAAGATGTCAAACAGTATGAATTTGTACCATCAAGTACCAAAAGTAAACCAGAGTTACTACAACTCAAGATTTGTAGAACAAATCATTTTTCCTATTAATCAAAACATTGCAGATGAGACAGTGATTTCTACCATCTTCTCAACTGGAGTACAGAGAAAGAGATAGGCCAGGAGCCTGGCTGATAAGAAATTCTGACCCTTTCGCCAGCAGGTCAGATTCCTGGTTTCTCTTCACTGCAGCCTCCAGAAGAGAAGAGCATCTTTGATAATTACTATGTGCCATAACGGTGGGGACCATAGACTCTTGGCCCTCTAATGATTTACTAAAAGTCACCGACATAAGGTGGATTGATTAATAAAAGAAAAGGCATACAAGTTTATTTAATGAGTATATATGGGAGCACTCAGAATAAAGGCCCCTCATTTTAAGCATCCCTTATATTTGTTTGTAAGGTGCACTACAGCTACATACGTACTACAAAATTGAAACATTAAAGAAAGCCCTTTTCATTAGTAGGAAACTCATTTACTTTTAAAAATATTATTTGTATTAATACATAATATTTGTACATATTTGTGGTATATATGTGATACTTTAATACATGCATACAGTGGGTAATGAATAACTCGGGATATTTAGGATATATATCACCTTGAACATTTATCATTCCTTTGTATTGGGAATACCTTAACTTTCTTTTCTACCTGTTTGAAAATATAAAATATTTTATTGTTAACTACAGTATGCTACAGTGCGATCAAACACTAGAACGTTTTCCTTCTAACTGTATGTTTGTATCCATTAACCAACCTCTCTTCATACCCTTCTCTTCACAAATATCTTTCCCAGCGTCTGGTCGCTATCATTCTACTCTTTACTTACATGAGATCAATGTTTTACCCCCCACATAAAAGTGAGAACATCCAATATTTGTCTTTCTGTGCCTACCTTTTTTCACTTAACGTAATATCCTCCAGCTCCATCCATGTTGTTGCAAATGACAAGATTTCACCCTTTTAATGTTTGAATAATATTTCATGGTATATACATATTTTCTTTATTTATCCATTGATAGACATTTAGGTTGATTTCATATCTTAGCTATTGTGAATAGCACTGCAACCAACATGGTGTATTAGTCCATTTTCATACTGCTGTAAAGAAATGCCTGAGACTAGGTAATTTATGAAGAAAAAGAGGTTTAATGGACTCACAGTTCCACATAGCTGGTGAGGTCTTACAATCATGGTGGAAGGCGAAGGAGGAGCAACCGCACCTCTTAGGTGATGGAAGACAAGAGAGTGTGTACAGGGGAACTGCCCTTTAAAAATCCATCAGATCTCATGAGAGTTATTCACTATCACAAGAACATCATGGGAAAAACCCCTCCTCATGATTCAATTACCTCCCACTGGGTCCCTCCCACACACATGGAGATTATGGGAGCTACAATTCAAGATGAGATTTGAGTGGGGACATAGCCAAACCATATCACATGGGCATACAGGTATCTCTTTGATATACTGGTTTTCTTTCTTTTGGATAAATACCCAGCACTGGGATTGTGGGATCATATGGTAGTTCTATTTTTAGTTTTTGAGAAACATCCATACTCTTTTCCATAATGGCTACACTGATTTATATTCCTATCAAAAATGTATAAGAGTCTCGTTTTCTCTGGACCTTTGCCACCATGTTATTTTTGTCCTTGAATGCACAATAATAACATGCTGGCAAGGGTCCAGAGAAAAGGGTGCATTGAAGGGATGAAATTGTTATCTCGTGGTGGTTTTCGTTTGGACTTTCCTCATGATTAGTGTTAAACATTTTTTTAAATATACTTGTTGGCTATTTGTATGTCTTCTTTTGAAACATATCTATTCAGGCTTTTTTCTCATTTTAAAAATTAGATTGTTTGGGTTTGTTGTTGTTGTTGAGTTATTTGAGTTCCTTGTGTATTCTGGATATTAGTCTCTTGGCAAATGAAGAGTCTGCAAATATTTTCTCCAGTTCAATGGTTTATCTCTTCACTGTTAATTGTTTCCATTGCTGAGAAGAAACTTTTTAGTTTAATAAAATTCCTTTTTTACATTTTTGTTTTGGTTGCTCATGCTTTTGAGGTCTTGACCATAAAATTACATCCTAGGTCAATGTTTTGGAGCATTTTTCTTATTTTTTATTCTAGTAGTTTCTTAGTTTTGGGCCCTACCTTTAAGTCTTTAATCCATTTTGAGTTGATTTTGTATATGATATGACATAGTAGTCTATTTGCATTTTTCTGCCTATGAATTTCCAGTTCTCCTAGCACCATTTATTGAAAAGAAAGTTCTTTCCTCAATGTATGTTTTCAATACCTTTGTCAAAAACCAGTTGTCTGTAAATATGTGGACTTATTTCTGGGTTCTCTATTCTGTTTTATTGATCTATGTGTCTGTTTTTATACCAATACTATGCTGTTTTTGTTCTCTGGATTTGTAGTATAATTTGAAGTCAAGTAGTGTGATGCCTCCAGCTTTATTCTTTTTCTCAGGATTGCTTTGGGTATTTAAACTCTATGGTGATTCTATATAAATTCCAGAATTCTTTTTTCTATTTCTGTAAGGAATATCATTGGTATTTTAATAGGAATTGAATTGAATATGTAGATTGGGGTAGTATGGTCGTTATAGGAATATTAATTCTTTTGATTCATAAGCATGAGATGTATCTTCATTTGTTTGTGTCTGCCTCAATGTCTTTCCTCAGTGTTTTGTAGATTTTCCTGTAGACATTTTTCACATACTTGGTTAAATTTATTCCTAGGTATTTTTTTCTGTAGCTATTTTGAATGTAATTTCTTTATTAATTTATTTTTCAGACTGTTTATTATTGGGGTATAGGCTTTTGTATGTTAATTTTGTACTGATTTTTGTATGTTAATTTTGTATCCTGCAACTTTATTGAATGCATTTATCAGTTTTAAGTATTTTTTTGATGTGTGGGATCCTTAGATTTTTCTACATATAAGATCATGTTGTCTGTAAACAGGAACAACTTGACTTTCTCTTTTCAAATTTAGATGCTTTTATTTCTTTCTCTTGCCTGATTGGTCGGTGTAGGACTTCCAGTACCATAGTAAATAGGAGTGCTGAAGATGGGCATTCTTGTCTTGTTCCCGTTCTTAGAGAAAATGCTTTCAGCTTCTCCCTATTCAGTGAAATGTTACCCGTGGGTTTGCCATGTATGGTCTTTCCACTGTTGAAGTGTGTTTCTTATATACCCTTTTTTTAAATTATGAAAGGGTTGTTGGATTTTATTGAATGCTTTTTGTTCTGTGTTTCTCGAGCTAACCATATGTATTTTGTCCTTCATTCTGTTGATTTAATGTATCACATTTATTGATTTCTGTATGTTGAACCATACTTGAATCCCTGGGATATATTATATATCCCACTTAATCATAGCATATTTATTATTTTTTTATGTGTTTGATCCAGTTTGTTATAATTTTTTTGAGAATTTTTGCGTCTGTGCTCATTGGGGATATTGGTCTACAGTTTGATTTTTCGTTGTGTCCTTGTCTGGTTTTGTTTCAGGGTAATACTGTCCTTGCAGAATGACTTAGAAAAAAAATCCTCTTCTTTAATTTTTTGAAATGGTTAAAGAAGAATTTGTATTAATTCTTCTTTACAAGTTTTGTAGAACTCAGCAGTAAAAATTTATAATTAAAAATAATTTTTAATAAAAAAATTTAAAAATTTTTAAACTTTATGTATTCCTTTTTTTTCTTGGTTAGTCTTGCTAGTGGTTTATCGATTTTTTCTTAATACAACTTTTTGGCTGGGCCCAGTGTCTCACACCTGTAATCCCAGCACTTTGGGAGGCTGAGGAAGGCAGATCACCTGAGGTCTGGAGTTCAAGACCAGCCTGCCCAACATGGTGAAACACTAAAAATACAAAACTTAGCTGGGCGTGGTGGCAGGTGCCTGTAATCCCAGCTACTGGAGAGGCTGAGGCATGAGAATCGCTTCAACCTGGGAGGCTGAGATAGTAGTGAGCCAAGATCAAGCCATTTCACTCCAGCCTGGGCGACAGAGCGAGATTCTGTTTCAAAAAAAAATGTTTTTAATTCATTTTTTTGATCATTTATGTTATCATTTAGTCTCCATTTCATTGTTTTGCTCTAATCTTTATTATTTATTGTATTTTAATAATTTTTAGTTTCATTTGTTTTTAATTTTCTATTTCCTGAGGTACAATATTAAGTTGCTTGTTTTCTACTTTTCTGATGTAGGCGTTTATTACTATAAACTTTCCTCTTAGCACTGCTTTTGCTATATCCCATAGGTTTTGGTATATTTTGTTTCCATTTTTATTTGTTTCAAGAAATTTTTGGACTTACTTCTTAAGTTTTTCATTGAACCAATGGTCATTCAGGAGCATGTTGCTTAATTTGTATGTATGTACACTTTCCAAAATTCTTCTTGTTATTGATTTCTAATTGTAAACCATTATGTTATGAGAAGATACATATATGACTATGATTTATTTTCATTAACTTTTCCCTTAGTCTCAAGAACAGCAATTGTCATTTAAGTTATGGTCCCTTCCCAGCAACAAATAAAAAATATTCAACTGCTTCAGAAAAATACTTTTATAATATGTATGTTACAGGAAGGAACATAGTTTTAGTACCATTGTTTCTCCCAACATAAAAACACAGCTTTCTATTTTCAGTTATTATGCACTTTGGAAAGGAGATAAGATGCTATGTAGTGGGTTTGTTAATAAAATAACCTGGCTGATAGAAAGTGAACAAATTGCCACAGCCAACTTGCTAGATTTCAAAGCCTTGGCATACAATGAAATTCAATTAACACAAAAACTATACTGAGCATAATTGAATCTTGCTTTTATGATCCTGAAGACACTTAAGAACTTTTAGTGTTCCAGGGTCATCATTATGAATACCGATTCTTATTGGAATGTGCAAGCGCAAGGTAATATATGTTTCCAATTAACAAAAGTTTAGACAGGCGACAGAGCTCACTACATTGGTGTTTAAAGAGCAGGCAGGTTTTTTTCTATAATTTGTCCCCTGCTATACCTAAAAGGAGAATATTTTGTGAAGGACTTGGTTTTGATGGGCTAGTTAATGCCATTACTCATTCATTTATTCAAATAAATTTGGGCCAGGCGCGGTGGCTCACGCCTGTAACCCCAGCACTTTAGGAGGCCAAGACGGGCAATCACGAAGTCAGGAGATTGAGACCATCCTGGCTAACACAGTGAAACCCCGTCTCTACTAAAAATACAAAAAATTAGCCGGGCATAGTGGCGGGCGCCTGTAGTCCCAGCTACTCGGGAGGCTGAGGCAGGAGAATGGCGTGAACCCGGGAGGCGGAGCTTGCAGTGAGCCAAGATCGCGCCACTGCACTCCAGCCTAGGCGACTGAGAGAGACTCCGCCTCCAAAAACAAACAAACAAACAAATTTATTGAGAAATTAGTATGTTCCCGTTTCTGAGGTGGAAGAAAAGTGATAAAGATCAATCTTTGTAACATATGCACTCATAGATAGAAATAAGGTAAATAATATGTTGTTTAAGTTTAGTCTATCCTGGGAACAAAATATATTAACTGTAATTGTACTTGGAAAAGGTCTGCCTGGTCTATGTAAATAAATGGCATTCGGAAATTATAAAACAGTAAAAATGTCTGAGAAGGATAATTAGAATATCTGTCCTTACAGTGTCAAATATATTCTGTTTACTATATGATTACTTGAAATATAAATATAAAATCTAAACAGTGATGTTTTGAGATATGCTTCCAAGTTCCTTAAAACTGAAGATCGGGAAGAATTTTGACCTTTGTGACTATGAAAATAGTGTCTGCTCTCATATATCCTTGATCAGCCTCTTCCAAATTCTAATCTTTTGTGTTTCCTGTTATGAATTTCTCTTATATTATGTGTGCTGCAATTGACCTCTTTTCTATTTAGTGATCCTTATACCAATTTGTAGATTTTCAATCGTTACATATGTGATTGTTTCAATCTCATTTAAAGTATATATTCTTATTATGTCTAATTTCCTGAAGATCTTGTTTCACTTTAATAGGTCTAGCAAAATGTTAGTTTCCTCCTTCCTTGATAGCTATGGAAGTAACCTGATTATTTATTTTCAGGGTTATAGAGCTCTCTGCATAACCCAATCACTCCTTCCTGCTTGAGACTTCTAAAGTTTGTGTTTTTCCTCAAATTTCCACAATATGAGTTTTTGAAAGTTACAATATATATATTGTGTATATATGTAAATATATGTTTATATATAGATATACACACACACATATATGTATTTATATATATTCTGCCCCCTTCTTGATAGAGAGCAAGCTGAAAATAGGTTCTAAACTGACAAGCATCTTTCTGTTCATTAGTGGTAAGGATTATTTTCTGTATCACAGAATTGAATATCATTTTGTAGCTCAGGAAATTCCTGTTTAACCATGTCACACTCAATAGTACATAAGACTTATAAGAATAGTCCCTGCTCCCAAGAAGAAATAAGACACATCAAATATTAATTGAAAATATCTGCTATGGTTACATACAGATAGATATAGGTGTGAAACTTACTTTTACTTTTTTAAAAAGGATGGTGTGGAAATTTTCTTCAGTTTTTGTATCTGTAAAAGGGTGTATAATTCTAGCATTACTATATAGTATTATTTATCTTGGGGATAGTCAAGGTAGAGTGTGGATTAAATGTATATCTCGGGTTGACTGCCAAGTTGTGCTGTGGTAGTTAATTTAGCACTAATAATCTCAGAGGATCGTGGAAGGTTGATTAGAAGGATATCATTCTGGTAGACCATAGATCATCCAGGATAGATCATAGGTAAATTGATAGATACAGCACATACATAGGCCCAGAATTTTGCAAAACAAATTTGTTCATTAACCAAATGTTGGTACTTTGCACAAGGAAAATAAAATCATAGTGACAAATATAACAGTTAAGAATTCATGTTCTGAAATCAGATATGCTTGGTTTGAATTCTAGAACTGCCACTTACTTTAGTACCTTTGATACCTTCCTATATTCTATGTAAGAAAGGGGAAATAATATATGCCACAAAGGAGTACTGTAATGATTCAATTAGTTAACATAGGCAAAGTACTCTGAACGTTGGCAAACTTTTAGTCATTGCTCAATAGGTAGTAGCTCTATCATTTATATGCAGTCAAAACATAATGAGATTTGTAATTACCATAGAAAGATTAGATTACTTGGCCTTTGCTACAGACAGGAGACAAAGATATTAGGAAAAGTATGGGGAATGGCAACTGACAACAAGGGAGGGTAGCTGGACCTAAAAATTATTTCCTCCTCATTATCTGCTGAATTTTTATAAAACCAATTACTGTATGTATGTATGTATGTACATATGTATGCATTCATTCAACAGTTATTTATTAAGCACATACTATGTGCAAATACTATGCTTGGTACAAAGACCTAGCCTATAGCAGTGACACAAGGCAGGTATTTTCTCTACTTTCATGGGACTTACAGTCTGGTGAGGAAAAATATTAGAGCTTAGAAGGACCTTTAAAAGATTTGTCTTGTCCAGTACTTCCAAAAATGTGCTTTATAAAATGGTATTGTCTTATGAGATATTAATAGCTATTTGATAAATAAATGTGTTTCAATGATTAAATTTGATAAACAATGTATATTATATCACCCTAATTGGAGATTTATAAAACATATTGAGTACATCAAATGCTCTGAGAAGTCCTGCAATAAATTTGTTTACCTTGGTTTAATACATCATTTCTAAAATATATTTGACTACAAAAGCCCTTTATTTTTGTACAAAATCTGTGAATGTCACATGAGACATAATAGACTTCATAGAACACAATTTGAAAAGGTCTGGTCTAATTCAATAATCTTATTTTGCAGTTGACATAAAAATCAAAGAAAATGCCTAGCTTAATTAATATTGCACAGTTTCTCATTGGAAGGGTAGGGGATGAGAAGTTTGGTCCATGCTTTTTCTACCTTACCATGAAGCTTCCTAGGAATGGAATTTTCTTTGTTTTACTTTATTATAGACACTTACAAAGAGATTGTGAAGCATAATTTATTTTGTGAATGCCCACATCACAAGTTTAACTTTAGATAATTCAGAGGATAAATTACATAATCAACATAAGGTCTGTCTTGAAAGCTAGAATAATCTAAAATATAATTGTATAAATTATCAGTTATAAAGTATACATTTAGTATTTGTGTATTATACTTTGAATTATGTAAAACATTTTGTATTAGTCTGTTCTCATGCTGCTAATAATGTCATACCTGAGGCTGGGTAATTTATAAAAGAAAGGAGTTTAATTTACTCACAGTTCCATGTGGCTGGAGAGGCCTCACAATCATGGTGGAAGGCGAATGAGAAGGAAAGTTACATCTTACATGGCTGCAGGCAAGAGAGCATGTGCAGAGGAACTGCCCTTTTATAAAATCATCAGATCTCATGAGACTTATTCACTATCACGAGAACAGTACAGGAAAAACCTGACACCATGATTCAATTGCTTCCCACTTCGTCCCCCCCATGACTCGTGGGGATTATGGGAACTACAATTCAAGATGAGATTTGGGTGGGGACAAAGCCAAACCATATCATATTTGATAGTATAATTATAAATTATAATAACTTAATCTATAACTCCACGTTGATTGTCCAAAACAGATCATCTGGCTATCTTAAAATAGGGGATTTTTAACAAAACAAAGTTTTAGTTTTATGTTTTGGGGAAGACAATCCCTCCTGTCCACTAATGTGTTTGGTTATCTTGTTGAGGAATTAGCACAAATCATCCTCTCACTGTATTCCTGCAAGTGCAAAAAGAGTTTTTAGTAGAGGAATTCTGTTTTGATTTGTTTTGCTTTTGTTTTTTATAGACAGTGGAGACAAAAAAAATGGTAGTTATTTGGTGCAAAGGTGTACAATTAAGCAATTTGCTATTCTCTGTTTTCTGACCTCTTACAAAAAATACTAGTCACAAAAGCTAACTATATTTTGATTATGTTTTTTTAAATAAATAAAACAAACATAGAAAACAAAAAAGGGGGTGGGGATGTAAAACAGCTCAATAATAAAGAGAACAGCAGCAAACTCTCACTGCTTTTTGAAAAAAATAGTTTTAACAAAGTAAGCAGGAATCATTTTCTCTGGCTGAATGTTGATTCCCCAGCGTGCTCTCAGTAAGTAATTAGAATGGCCCACTGAATATCAGCATCAGCTTGTTTATTCTCATTATTTTATCATTTTAAAAACCCTCTAGGTGATGAGACATGCAGTATAGAACATAATTACCATTATTAGCATACTAATTGGACACAAAAATAGGCCAACTACAAGGTAGCCAACTGAATAATTTCACATTAATCAAACACCATAGTGAATAAGCCTATTGTTAAATTGACAGCTACCATAATTGGCAATATTTTGCAGTGAAATATCAGAATTTCTTTGTAATATCTCTCCAGTGTCATATAATTTAGTAATTTCCCATGTTCCAATCTTCAAATGTGTATGTCTACCTCAGGTTCAAGAAAACATTATGATCAGAATTCTAGTCTTTTAACAACTGGCCTAAGTGTTTAAAGAGAAGCTTTTTAACCTTTAGCAAGAGATGTGAGTGATAATGCAACAATACAGCTACCAATTTAGTTACTTATTGCTGAGTATCAAGTTTTATTTCTAAATATGCATTTTTCTAAACTCAAAAGACTCTTGACCACATTAACAGTATCTTGCAGATGGTATATTTTACAAAAGTGCAAATATGATACCTAGCAGTAACCATTTACTTAACATTGTAACATTTTTTATGCATTATCAGTTATAAACTCTAGTTGTTTCATGCCAGCAGTATTTTTTTTCTGCAGATAAATAAAGATGGTCTAAACTAAAATTCTTGCTCAATAGAAGAGACTGTATATGAGGACTCAGAATGGATGGAAGATGCCCTTTTTCTGGCCTCCTGTGATAGCACTTTTATTAGATACCCTGCCTATTCAAATATTACTAATGGCCACCAGCTGCCCTCAGGAGCCGGGTCTCAATTGCGCACCATTTAAGACCTTCCACAATATGACCCCAACAGGTCTTTTACACTGATTGCCCAAATAAACCCTCTGTTCTAATCAGCCAGTCTCCTCTATGCCAACCATACGTGTTCTAATTCTCTTATGTATATCTCCTATACATGTTTTCTCCTCCTGGATAACCTACGCCCTTCTTTTACACTTCTGAAAATCCTTTTTTTTCCAAAGATTAACGCAAACCCATCCTTCTTGAAGAATTTTTTGACTACTGACACCAGGAATCATCTTTGCTATTTCTAAAGTTATATTATCTTTACTATTTATTTTGCATACATTTATTTACTCAGAAAACACTGAGCACTTATAAAATGCCAGCCACACTATTTGGCAGCAAAAGAACAAAAATGTCTCCGACATAGTTCCTTCTTGAAGTTTCACAAGTATGGTTTTATCAATTGTAATTACTTCAACTTCACTAACTTTCTTTCCTCCTCCATCATTCATTTTCTTTAGTAGCACCTTTGATTCCTCTATAGCACGGACATCTGTTCCTATATTGGCTTCTGGACCTGGGTCTGACACGGAACTTTATTTTGTTCCTTCAATTGTCTGTACTTGTTTTCCCATTTAAAAAATGAAGGAGATGAACTAGGTTAATAGTCTACATATTTAGCTGGACTTAAGAATCATTTGTGTAGCATTTTAAATTTACAAGGGGTTGGATTAGAGCAATGTTTCCCAATTTTGGCTGCACATTAAAATTCTATGGGAAGTTTTAAAAACTGTTGAGCCATCCACAAAGAACAATTTATTCAATTTCTGGGGTGTCAATACTTTCTAAAAGGCTAACCTAGGTAAATTTAATGTGTCAGTGTTTTCTAAAAGGCTAAACCAAGTGAATTTAACGTACAGTTGAGAACAACTGAACTTTCTAATTCTGAGTTGTAGGGCCTTATAGTTTAAAAAACATTAATTTATAAGACTTTAGCAAGTCCATAACATTGACTATTAAGAAGGCAGTAACATTAATGTGTGGAGCAAGGCATTTTTAAAAATGTATTTCAGGACTTGATGAAACACTAATCTATGACAATTTTGAAAAAAGAAAATGTAACATTACCTTTATGTATTATCAGGCTTAATCAAAATAACCATTTTCTAAGTTAACACATGGCCTAATTCACTTAGGATATTAAATAAAGATTAGACATTTAATTGTGGCTTATGACAGAGATATAAGATTCAAGAATAGGCACAAATCCCATTTCCAACAGAAAGCACTGAACTTTTGCAACATTTCACTCTTGGGGTTTAGCTTTTTGTCATCTATTTATGTTACATTAATAAAGAGTCCTTGGATGAGTCTTTGGCCTAAACATAGCTCTGCAGCTAGATCAGACCTAACTTATAAACCTCATAGGAGAGAGCTGTGAAATGCATCTCATAGCTAGCTATAAGAAGTGTATTGGTTATGATATTGGCCCAAATGCTATAACAGATATCTAGAATCAAAGTGATAGTCACTTAGAGGCAATAAAATTTGTTTTCATCTCATGCAAAGTTTGTCTTTGTAATCCAGGGTTGATATGGTAACTCTCCAACTATTATAGACCCATGATACTTCCAAATTGTTGTATCTACAGCCTAAAAATGTAGCTTTCACCTTTTGGCCTGAAATGGCTGCCTCAGCTCCCATTTATTGTATGCACATGCCATCTAGCAGGAAGGAGAAAATGTGAAAAATGGGGAAAATTATTTATCCTTAAGGGGAACACCTCAGCCATTGCACATATCACTTTTCTCACATCTCATGGCCAGAACTTAGCCATGTGGCCAGATGTTGCTGTAAGTGAGGCTTACAAATGTGGTGTTTAGCTGAGAGGGAGTATGCTCAAATAACAATTTTGCTAGTACATAAGAAGTTGGAGAAAATTGTTAATTTCTGTCACAGGCAGAACGCTGTAATAACTTGACCAATTATTTCCTTTACTAAGGTCTTTCAATGTTCATAGCTAAGGACAGAGGACAGATTAACTCTTTATTTCCTTCCTCAGCTTGGCTCCCTACTCTCCACATCTACATTATTATCACCTATAAAGTCAACTTCACTACAGTAATCTGAGACCAATTTTATCTTTTCTTTTTTTCTTTGTTTTTGTTTTTGTTTTTTGGTACTCATCAAACTCTTTTTCTTTTGGAGAAATCCTACCTACTACTAATGCAGTTGTTGGGTCTAGGTGACTTAACTTTTCTGATTTTTGGCAGGTGGTACACGAACACGTAGCTTAAGATCAATTAATTTGACTCTCCAACTTGAGACTATGAATACGAATCAGGTGAAATAAAAAAGTAGAAATGCTTTAATTTGGCATATGTCAGGGGTAACTTAGATATATATATATATTTATTCTACTTTAAGTTCTAGGGTACATGCACACAACTTGCAGGTTTGTTACATACATATACATGTGCCATGTTGGTGTGCTGCACCCATTCACTCGTCATTTACATTAGGTATATCTCCTAATGCTATCCCTCCCCCTCCCCCCATCCCACAACAGGCCCCGTTGTGTGATGTCCCCCTTCCTGTGTCCAAGTATTCTCATTGTTCAATTCCCACCTATGAGTGAGAACATGTGATGTTTGGTTTTTTGTCCTTGTGATAGTTTGCTGAGAATGATGGTTTCCAGCTTCATCCATGTCTCTAAAAAGGACATGAACTCATCATTTTTTATGGCTGCATAGTATTCCATGGTGTATATGTGCCACAATTTCTTAATCCAGTCTATCATTGTTGGACATTTGGGTTGGTTCCAAGTCTTTGCTATTGTGAATAGTGCCGCAATAAACATACCTGTGCATGTGTCTTTACAGCAGCATGATTTATAATCCTTTGGGTATATACCCAGTAATGGGATGGCTGGGTCAAATGGTATTTCTAGTTCTAGATTCCTGAGGAATCGCCACACTGTCTTCCACAATGGTTGAACTAGTTTACAGCCCCACCAACAGTGTAAAAGTGTTCCTATTTCTCCACATCCTCTCCAGCACCTGTTGTTTCCTGACTTTTTAATGATCACCATTCTAACTGGCATGAGATGGTATCTCATTGTGGTTTTGATTTGCATTTCTCTGATGGATTAAAGACTTAAATGTTAGACCTAAAACCATAAAAACCTTAGAAGAAAACCTAGGCAATACCATTCAGGACATAGGCATGGGCAAGGACTTCATGTCTAAAACACCAAAAGCAATGGCAACAAAAGCCAAAATAAACAAATGGGATCTAATTAAACTAAAGAGCTTCTACACAGCAAAAGAAACTACCATCACAGTGAACAGGCAACCTACAGAATGGGAGAAAATTTTTGCAATCTACTCATCTGACAAAGGGCTAATATCCAGAATCTACAAAGAACTCAAACAAATTTACAAGAAAAAAACAAACAACCCCATCAACAAGTGGGCAAAGGATATGAACAGACACTTCTCAAAAGAAGACATTTATGCAGCCCACAAACACATGAAAAAATGTCAGCGGTAACTTTTATGCTATCAGTGAAATCCAGTATTCAGTGGTGGTTATAGTGATAGTTTTGCCCTAACTGGGTTTGACCTTGGCTGTATTTCTTGTTTTCTTTGGTTTCTGACCTTTTTCCTAGCTCAGTAGTGGGGAGTTACTGTTTAATGAATACAGAGTTTTGGTTTTGCAAGATGAAAAATGTTTCAAGATGGATAGTGGTGACAGTTGCTCAGTAATATAAATGTACCTAATGCTAATAATTGTACTCATAAAAAAGGTTAAGATGGTAGAGTTTATATGTATTTTACCAATTTTTTAAGAAATAAAGAAGAAATAAAAACATTTTCAGGTTTAACAAAATCTGAGGAAGATTGTTACCAGCAGACTACCTTTCCACAAAAAGCTAAAGATGGTCCTTAAAGTTGAAACAAAAAGTCAGTAACTAGAAGTTGTAAAAAGAAATAAAAAATCTCCACTGAAAGCCAACATTACTATATTTTGGTTTGTAATTGAACTTTTTATCTCTTTAATAATATAAAAGAAAAATCCATAAAAAATAATTATATTGGGCATACAATATAAAAATACATGATTTGTGACAACAACATAATGGAGGAGCAGATCTTATTAGAAGCAAAATGTTTGCTAATGAAGCTAAGTTGGTCTCAATTGAATCTGGATTGTTATAAATGTAAGATGTTAATTGTGATTCCCATGGTAACCATTAGGAAAATATCTAAAAAATACACTTAAAAGGAAATGAGAAGATAATAAATGATACATTTAAAAAAAACTAAACACAAAAACGTATTGGAGACAATGAGAAACAAAAAAGGTATAACACACAGAGAAAATAAACAGCAAAACAGCAGAAATAAATCTTTCCTTAACATTACATTTTTGTAAATGAATTAAACTCTGAAATCAAAAGTCAGAAATTGGCAGAATTGAGTTACATTAAAACATGATCCAACTGTATGCTGTGTACAAGTTATTCACTTTAGATTATAAGTACAAATAGGTGGAAAGTGAAAGAATAAAAAAAGTTCATGAAAATAGCAACCAACAGAGAACTAGAGTACTATATTAATCTCAGCCAAAATAGATTTTAAGGCAAGATCACTTGCAAGATCAAATAAATACATTGTATATTGTAAGAGTCACTATAGTAAGAAAATATAACAATTATAAATATATTTGCACCAAACTTCAGAGTCACAAGATATATGAAGTAAACATTGACAAAATTGAAGGCAGAAAAGAGAGTTCTATGATAATAATTGGAAACTTCAATGCCCTATTTTTCATAATGAATAGATAGTATGTTGGGGAAGAGTTAGGGAACTTGATTAACACTATAAACCAATCAGATCTAATAGACATATATCAAACATTCATAGTACAATTGCAGATACGCAATTCTCTCAGAAGCAAATGGAATATTCTCTAGGATAGACCACATTTTAGAACACAAAACAAGCCTCTATAGATTTTAAGGGGTAGATATCATACAGAGTATCTTCTCTGGTCACAATGGAATGAAGCTAGAAATTAATTATAGAAGTATAACTAAAAATTCACACATATGTCAAAATTAACATACTTTTGAACAACCAATGGGTCAAAAAAAGTATTCACAAGGGAAATTAGAAAACACTTAGAGATTGAGGCCAGGTGGGGTAGCTCATGCCTGTAATCCCAGCACTTTGGAAGGCTGAGGTGGGTGAATTACTTGAGGTCAGGAGTTTAAAACCAGCCTTGCCTACATGGTGAAACCTTCTCTCTATTAAAAATACAAGCCAGGCATGGTGGCATGCACCTGTAATCCTAAGTACTCAGGAGGCTGAAGTGAGAGAATCTCTTGAATCCAGGAGGTGGAGGTTGCAGTGAGCCTAGATTATGCCAGAGAAAGACCCTATTAAAAAAAAAAGAAGAAGAAGAAAGAGAGAAAGAATGGAAAGAAAGAAAAGGAAATAGAAGAAAGAAAGAATGAGAGAAAGAAAGAGAAAGAAAGAAAGAGAAATAAAAAGAAAGAAAGAAAACAAAGAGAAAGAAGAAGAAAAAAAGAAAGAAAGAAAAAGAAAGAAAGAGGAAAAGGAAAACAGAGATCAATAAAAATTAAAACATATCAGAACTTACGAGATTTAGTAAAGGCAGGACTCAGAGGGAACTTTACAGCAGTAAATGCCTACATTAAGCAAAAATAAAGGTCTCAAGTTACTACCCTAACTATGCAGATTAAGGAACTAGAAAACATAGAAGTGCAAGTTAAACCCAAGTATAGAATTAAAAAAAATTATAGCTGAGATAAGTGGAATAGGTAATGGAAAAACAGTAGAGAAAATCAGTGCAACCAAAAGTTGATTCTTTGAGAAGACCAACAAAAATGACAAACCTCTAGCTAGACTGATTGAAAAAAAGGGAGAAAAGATACAAATGTGTAAAATAAGAAATGATGTTGGGAGCGTTACTATTGGGACCTTCCAGATATAAAATTCAATTGTAAGACAATACTGTGTATAACTGTATGTAAGCAAAATAGATGACCTAGATGAAGTGGACAAATTCTTAGAAAGACATAATTTGTTAAAACTGACTCAAGAAGAAATGGAAAATCTGAATAGTCCAATAATAAAAAACTGAATTAGTACTAACTCCTTTTTCTTGTTCCCAAAGTAAAGCCCAGAAACATGTGGCTTTCCTGGTAAATACTATCAAACATTTAAAGAATTATTGCCAATCCTTATTAATCTTTTGCAAAAGATACAAGAGAAGGGACTATTTTCTAACTAATTTCATGAGGCAATCTTTTTTTTTTTTTTTTTTTTGAGACTGAGTCTCGCACTACT
The DNA here is from genome assembly GCF_006542625.1 of Nomascus leucogenys. Classification (NCBI taxonomy): domain Eukaryota; kingdom Metazoa; phylum Chordata; class Mammalia; order Primates; family Hylobatidae; genus Nomascus; species Nomascus leucogenys. Next base: position 72,194,297 of record NC_044406.1, on the reverse strand, counting down.
GCCCAGGCTGGAATGCAGTGGCGTGATCTCAGCTCACTGTAATCTCAGCCTCCTGGGTTCAAGTGATTCTCCTGCCTCAGCCTCCCAAGTAGCTGGTATTATAGGCGCCTGCCACCATGCCCGGCTAATTTTTGTAATTTTAGTAGAGATGAGGTTTCACCATATTGGCCAGGCTGGTCTTGAACTCCTGACCTTGTGATCTGCCCAACTCAACCTCCCAAAATGCTGGGATTACAGGCGTGAGCCACTGCACCTGGCCAGGCTATCATTATTCTCATGCAAAAACCAGGAAAAGTGATCACAGAAAATTACCCATCAATATCACTTATGAATACAGATACGAATTCCTCAAAATATACTTGAAAAAAGACTCAAAAGCATGTAAAGAGGATAATATCACCATGACTAAGTTGAATTTATCCCAGGAATACAAGGATGTTTTAACTTAAGAAAACTAATAGAATGAAGAACAAAAAAGCACATGATAATCCTGATTGATAGAGAACAATCGTTTGACAGCATTAAACACCTTTCATGATAAAAACACATGGAAAACCAATACTGTAAGGAAATTTTCTCAACATAATAAAGGGCCTTTTTGAAAAACTCACGGCTAACGTCCTACTCAATGATGTCATACTGAAAGTTTTCCTCCTAAGATCAGGGACAAGACACAGATGTCCATTTTTACCTCTCCCATTTAATATTGCACAGAATTTCTAGACAGAGCAATTAGGTGGGGCAATAAAAAAATTTAAAGCTTCAAAATTGTAAAGAAAGAAGTAATTTAGTGTGTCCACAAATCTTGAAATGTCCACTAAAAAAAACTTTTTAATATAATTAAGAATTTATGCAAAGTTCCAGGGTACAAGATCAGTACACAAAATCAGTTTAGTTTCTATGTACCAGCAATGAACAATCCAAGAAAGAAGTTTTTAAAATTTCTTTTTACAATTTAAAAATTTTTTAAATTGTTAAAATTTAGTAACAAATGTAACTAAGACATGGAAACACTTGCATGGAAACAACAACACAACATTGCTGAAAGATGTTAAAGACCTAAATAAATGAAAAGAAATTCTGTTCTCATGGATTGAAAGACTTAATATTGTTAAGATATCAATAAAACCCAAATAAATCTATAGTCAATGTCTCTATCAACATCTCAATGCCTTTTTTTTCCAGAAATGAATAAAAGTGAACGTTAAAATTACATAGAATTGTAAGGCTCCCTGAATAGTCAAAACAATCTTGAGAAGGGACAATAAAGTTAGAAGAATCACATTTCTTAATTTCAAAACATATCCCAAAGGTAAGTGGCATAGGACAGGCATCTAGACCTATGGACTAGAACTGACTATCCAGAATAAACTCATATATCAATTACCACTGATTTTCAACAACATTGCCAAGTTCATTCAATGGGGAAAATAACAGTCTGTTTAACAAATTTTCATAGGAGAGCTGCATATCCACTTGCCAAAGTAGACACCTATGCCACATCAGATATAAAAATTAACTTGAAATGTATCAATGACACAATTTTAAGAGTTAAAATAATAAAAATCCATTAGAAGAAAACATAGGGGTAAGCCTTCATGGCTTTGGATTTGGCCGTGGTTTTTTTAGATATGACGCCAAAAGCATGAGCAACAAAAGAAACAAATAGATAATTTGGACTTTATCAAAATTTAAAAATTTGTGCATCTAAGGACATTATCAACAAAGTGAAAACCCACAGAATAAAAGAAAATATTTGCAATACCAATTAGGTGTCTAGTATCAAGAATATATAAAGAAAAATAAGACAAACATTCCAATTAAAAATGGGACTAAAGCATAAAAAGATGCTCAATATCATTAGTCATTAGGAAAATGCAAATCAATGCCACAAGCAGATACTGTTTTACTCCCAATAGGATAGCTATAAAGAAATGAAAATAAATGTTGACAGAAATCTGGAAAATTTGGAACACTCATACATTGCCGTCAGAATGTTAAATGGTTTTCTCACTGTGGAAAATAATTTGGTAGTACCTCCAAAAGTTGAGCATAGAATTACCACATGACCCAGTAATTCTACTTCTAGGTGTATACTAAAATAATTTAAAATAGATACTCAAACAAGTGCATGTAAAGGCATCTTCATAGCAGCACTACTTACAATAGCCAAAATGTGGAAACATCCCAACTGTTTATGACTAGAACAATGAAAGACAAATTGTGTTATGTACACACAAGGGAATATTATTTAGCCATATAAATAAGTTAATCTCTGATACCAGTTAAAGCATGGATGAATCTCCAAAATGATATGCTAAACATTAGAAGCCAGCCATAAAAGATAACATATTGTATGATTCCATTTACATGAAATACCTATTAGAGAATGAAAAAATTCATATAGAGAGAATACAAATGGTGGTTTCCAGGGCCTTGGGACAGGGGAGAATTGGGAGAAACTGCTTAATGGGTGAGGTTTTTTTCTTTGGAGTGACAGAAATATTTCAGAACTATATAGGGGTGGTGATCGCATGAAGTTGTGAATGTAATAGATGCCACTGAGTTGTTTTTAATAGTGGTTAATTTTGTTACATAAACCTCACCTCAATTAATTATTTAAAAAAATAGTTTTGTACTTTAGAAGGAAGTATTCTACCATGATTCGTAGTGAGTGCACTGAATTAAAAGAGGAAACATCTATCCGAACATTTAATGTTTTCCATGTCACTGGATAGGTAAGCAGGCAAAAAATATATAGTTATGATTTTGGCTAAAATTATTGATCCTGACACCTACTACTCAATGGTTACAGAGAAAAAATATGGTCGAAATTCAAGTGATATCTTGTATTTTTTTCTCAAAAAAAAATATATGCAGTGGTAAAAGTTAACAGAAAATTACCAACAATTTAAGCTAACAAACCATAATGAGTAATATAAAAAGAGCAAGAACAACTTATTCATTTCAGTGGCGAAGGTAGCAACATCCAGTGTTTAACAACAGTGGCAGTGATATCTTAATCATGCTACTCAAATGGTATGGCCTAATTTGTAATTCCTACCACCTGGCTTCTTTTGGTCCTTGCCTGTTCTCCCACGTCTGATTATCCAGTTTTGCAGCCCTTTTCTGCTTATAATGACCAAAGTAACTTTCTGTCGTTTGCCACTAAGAAACCTGATTGCACAACAGTATCTGCACTCTCCCAACCTACCCTGCCATCAAACTCCAGATTTTAGTGTTTAGCTTCCCTCTTTGCATTTCCTCTAGTCAGTTACTTTTACATCGATCACCCACTTTTCTCCTTATGTCCTTACTTTCTGAAACTCTTTGATATATAGTGCTTAGATCATTTCTCTTCTGTCCCTCTGGTCCTGTTGAGTGCTCAAAATATAGCCCCCCAGGGGGCAGGGGCAAGGCCCTGGAGAAAATGGAACAGGGTGCACTAACAGATATTGTACTTACACACACACACACACACACAACTCCACTTCCCTATGCGTAGTCCTACATAATGGAAAAACTGTTGATCTATACTTCTCAATGTACATGTATATTTAAGGACACTTTGTGCACTGCCAAATCTCTATTAAAAATGATATTAATATGTGGCTCACGCCTGTAATCCCAGCACTTTGGGAGGCTGAGGTAGGTGGATCACCTGAGGTCAGCAGTTCGAGACCAGCCTGGCTAATATGGTGAAACTCCATCCCTACTACTAAAAAAAAAAAAAAAAAAAAAAAAGCAAAAATTAGCCGGGCATGGTGGTGGGCACCTGTAGTCCCAGCTACTTGGGAGGCTGAGGCAGGAGAATGGTGTGAACCCGAGAGGCAGAGCTTGTAGTGAGCCAAGATAGTGCCACTGCACTCCAGCCTGGGCGACAGAGCAAGACTCCGTCTCAAAAAAAAAAAAAATGATATTAATACTTCAGGTAACCATTAGTGGCAATAAAAATCTGACAATACTCTAGACACTTGGAATCCGGTAGAATAAAACCAAACCAATCAGTCAAACAAATAAACAAAATAGGAAAACTTTCTGAAGCCACTTTCTCTTCCATTTACAGACAAAAACTTAAATATGGCCAACAGTTGATCAGGTCACAGAAAGGTTACTTAAACATCTGTTGTAGCTGAAACTGTGTCTATATCAGAGTCTCCTTAAAGCAGTAGTGTCTTTTAAGATATTATTAAATACCCCAAGATAAAAAGGAATTATATTTTAAAAGCTTGAGAAATGCTGAGTTTAAAACTGTACAACAGTTGTTCTTACTCTAAAACTTATCAAAGTATTTAATATATTAATTAATGTGTGATGTAAACACCCAGGATAGGAGTTGAATATCCAGCTGTTTCTTAAATATATTTGATTTTTTTCTTACACAGTCCATTAATTGAGACCTATTGAAAACACTTGTGCTCTGATGAATATGATTTGTAAAGTCTATGTGATTTTAAACACCTACATAGCATTTTTCCCTGCTAAAATGACTGACCCTTTTGATACTGGAGAGAAACAATACCAGAATAATGTCTGGGATTTACCCTTAAAAAGAGAAAACAGAGCCATGTCTTCCCCTCTGAGTACCTCCATCCATCTACTTTACTCTGAGGTTTCTGTGATGCAATTGCTGCAAAAAAAAAAAAAAAAAAAAAAATCCATTCTGTACTCTCGTACTCTCATGCTGTTTCGCCATTCAAGGGGTGGAGTCTATTTTCCTTTTTTCTTGATATTAGGTAGCCTTGTGACTTCCTTCGACCAACAGACTGCAGTGGAAGTGACGCTGTACCAGTTTTAAACCTAACCTGTAAGACTCTTAGTAGCTTCTGTTTCCCCCTCTTAGGAGCTAGCCATCATAAAAAGAAGTAGGTGTACCCTGCCAAAGAGAAAAGCTATTCTGAGAAAAGCAGGTCCTGGAAAATTAGAGACTACACTAGGAAAGAGAGAGTCCAAGGTAGCCCTCAATCATTCCACACAACCGAGCTGAGGCACTAAATATGAGTAAGACCATTCTGTATCTTCCATCTAGAGTTGAACTTCTCAAGCCAGTACTATGTAGAACAGAGACTATCTTTCCCTTCTGAGCCCTACCAAATTCCAGAATCGTGAATAAGTAAATGATTTTACTGTTTTAAGATAGTAAGTTTTGGCGTATATTTTTATGTAGCAATAAATAGCTGAGAGAGTTACTTTTCCTTTTAGAAAATTAAGTGGACTGAACAGCATCTATCCCTTTAAAATATCCACTGTTTTATCCAAAAAGTGATATTTTGCCATAAAATGACTAGAAATAAAATAATTTGAACAGTAAGATGGCTTTGTTAATAGAAAGTAACAGTATAAAATGGACGTTCATGAAAATTAAAGCAGACCTTTCCAAAGTGTCTATCTGGCCAGCAAAGTATTCTTAGCTAATAGGGGAAATAAGGACTATTAAACTTGGAACCAGAAAATAGCATTTCTATGACTAGCCCCATATATATAGAAAGAGAAAGCAGATGATTTCTCACACAAGGAGGAGATATGAGCCTATGAGAGATTCATCTCTTTTTATAAGCTCAGTTAATCAAACGTCTCTTGTTTGAGGTTTCTATTAATGAAAACACTCTCTGACATGGGCAATTGTCCAATATGCTTTAATACTTAACGTCTTCAAGCAAGGAACTCAAGTGATTTTTCAGACCAGTGATTTCTGTTTCACAGCGCACTTTGAGAAGCTGATAAACAATGTCAATGCACTTCCTAGAAAAATGTCCATACAGACATTCCCAATTTTGCATTTGATTGTAGAGGATTCGTAGAATAGCTTAACTCCATTCATATTGCCGTTAGTCATCCATGGAGTTTGGGGATGGTTCACAAACCACAGATTAAGGACCCCTTTCTAAGTCTGAGGTAAATTTTGCTTAAATACAGTTATCTAAAATAAGCAAAATGAGAAAAATGAGTGAGTCAAGTGGCACAATTCTTTTGGAAGATAATTGTATAATGTACATAGAAGGCTTTAGAATTTTCCGGTAATAATTCTACTTCAATCAATGTTATTTGTAAGATCAGTAATTTGATTAGAATTTATATAAAAATACTGTCATCGCTGGGCACGGTGGCTCACGCCTGTAATCCCAGAACTTTGGGAGGCCAAGGCGGGTGGATCACGAGGTCAGGAGATCGAGACCATCCTGGCTAACACGGTAAAACCCTGTCTCTACTAAAAATAAAAAAAAAAAAAAAAAATTAGCCAGGCGTGGTGGCGGGCACCTGTAGTCCCAACTACTTGGGAGGCTGAGGCAGGAGAATGGCATGAACCCGGGAGGCGGAGCTTGCAGTGAGCCAAGATCACGCCACTGCACTCCAGCCTGGGTGACAGAGCGAGACTCCGTCTCAAAAAAAAAAAAAAAAAATACTGTCATCACAGGCCAAGAAAAAGGGTAAATATTCACAAAAAGAATTGGTTAAATGAATTATAAAGCCTTTATACTGTGAAGTATTATGCAGCTATTAAAATGGCATTTCTGAAGCATTTTAAATGGCATGAAAACATGTTCACACTATAATGTTAAATGAATAAAATGAGATAAAAACCTGTAAATACACTAAAAGATCCACTATGTTTTATATGCCATCTTTGTGTGTGTATTCAAATTTATATAGAAGTCTATGCAATATTGAAATTAAATATGTCAAAATATTAAAATTGATCTCTGGCTGATGAGATTATGGACAATGGAATTATAGGTAATTTAAATTTAATTTTATTAGTTTTATTTCTACGTATTTTTATAAATTAATTTAGTTGTACATTTGAGTAACATTGGATTGAATAACACTGGTGTACACACACACACACACACATAAACATCAACACTGAGAAATAAAGAAGAAGGCCCCATCCTCAGACATTTTGATTTTATAATTCTAGAGTGGGCCCCAAATATGTATCAAAAAATAAAAAGGAAATACTTTGATTCTGATGCATAGACAAGGTTTACAAGCTTTGCTTTATGTTATTTTCTATAATTTAAGTGTATCATTTGTATGAGAAAAAATATATATATAGTGCTCTGGTCATGTTGAAAATAGGGAATATTCTCAATACCAGCCTAAGGAAAACATGCAAAAGAGGCATAAATATGTCTTTAGTATTGTTCTCAATACCCCTTTTTGAATCCTTATCTTGCTCCTGACTGTCTTTGTCACCTTTACCCATGGAATTTTCTTGAGAAATCAGGACTCCATGCTCAATACACTGTTAACAAACCATGTGAGGACTCAGCAGAGAATGTTTTATGCTGGGATTTCCCAACATATATTGCCCAAAACATTAGCTCTGTAGGTTGTTGTTAGTGGGCATTTCATGAAAACAGGATTTCAAAACCAAATATGTTTGAGGAATACTGAGTTAAAAAAAAAAGTAAACATATATATTTACTAAAACACTCCTTAAAAGATTTAATGTACTAGATACCTTGCAAGTCATGTCAAAGATCGAAGAGTGGACTATAATGTGCAAGATTTCCAAACTTATTTGGCCACGGAAACCCTTTTTATAAGGAATATCTTGAGATACTAGAGTTCCAAAGAAGGCAATTAGAAAAGCATTAATTTCTGTTTCTCCCTTTTTCTCAAAACTAATTTTATTGGAAACTCTGAAAGTATGCAAACCTTTATATTTGAAAGGAATAAATGTGTTATAGTGCAACCTTGGTTCCTATGAGAAGTTAATGAGGGAGGTGTTGTGGAGCAGGAGACTTCCCAGCTACTGTGAGAATTACACTTAGAGCCTTACCTGCTGATTCACAAGATTAGCTCTGGTGTTTGGCTTTCACCTGTAATCTGAACAACGGAGGCCAATACAGTCTGTGTCCTAATGTAATATTTGCATAGAGAAAAATGTGTTCTTGTTTGAACTCAAATGAGATTTAAGCTGTTTAGTGCTGTGTGGTGCAATAAGGCCACAGATTGCCTCAAGCTAGCTCCCTTGTGAGTCAACCTCAAAGAATTTGCTTTCCACATAAGAAAACAGATTTTAAACATGAAGAATAGACCTGTTAGTTCTAACTCTCTGCCAAATGAATCACCCTCTGAGTAATCATGAGATCAAATGAGAATACCTCCTAACTTTCCCCCAGGGACAAATAACCACAGAAAGGAGAGAGATGCTAAAATTGAGTTCCCCTGAAAACTGTCTGAATACATGCCCTTAACAAAGATTTTTGACATGTTCTGTAGGTGTTTTCTAGTCTTACATGTCAACTCAGTGATATCTAGACTTGCACTGAATAAATGGAATCTGGCATAAGAGTTTTCTTGAGTCTAGGTATATAGATACATGAAACATGTAGGTATTTATCCTTTTATGCTTGGCAGAGTAAGAATGGCATTCCTAATTTTTTAAATTATAATTTAAGTTCTGGGATACATGTGCAGAACATGCAGGTTTATTACATAGGTATACACGTGCTATGGTGGTTTGCTGCACCCATCAACCCATTATCTACATTAGGTATTTCTCCTAATGCTATCCCCCACCTAGCCACCCACCCCCCAAAAGGCCCTGGTGTATGATGTTCCCCTCCCTGTTTCCATGTGTTCTCATTATTCAACTCTCACTTATGAGTGAAAACATGCAGTATTTGGTTTTCTTTTCCTTTGTTAGCTTGCTGAGAATGATGGTTACCAGCTTCATCCATGTCCTGGCAAAGGACATAAACTCATCCCTTTTTATGGCTGCATACTATTCTATAGTGCATATGTGCCACATTTTCTTTATCCAGTCTATCATTGATGGACATTTGGGTTGGTTCCAAGTCTTTGCTATTGTGAATAGTGTTGCAATAAACAGACGTATGCATGTGTCTTCCTAGTAGAATGATTTGTAATCCTTTGGGTGTATCCTTACTAATAGGATTGCTGGGTCAAATGATATTTCTGGTTCTAGAAACTTGAGGAATCACCACACTGTCTTCCACAATGGTTGAACTAATTTACACTCCCACAAATGATGTAAAAGCATTCCTGTTTCTCCACATCCTCTCCAGCATCTGTTGTTTCCTGATTTTTTAATGATTGCCATTCTAACTGGCATGAAATGGTATCTCATTGTGGTTTTGATTTGCATTTCACTAATGACCAGTGAGGATGAGCTTTTTTTCATATGTTTGTTGGGTGCATAAATGTCTTCTTTTGAGAAGTGTCTGTTCATATCTTTTGCCCACTTTTTGGTGGGGTTGTTTTTTTCTTGTAAATTTGTTTAAGTTCCTTGTAGATTCTAGATATTAGCCCTTTGTCAGTTGGATAGATTGCAAAAATTTTCTCCTATTCTGTAGGTTGCCTGTTCACACTGATGATGGTTCCTTTTGTTGTGCAGAAGCTCTTTAGTTTAATTAGATCCCATTTGTCAATTTTGGCTTTTGTTGTCATTGCTTTTGCTGTTTTAATCATGAAGTCTTTGCCCATGCCTATGTCCTGAATGGTATTGCCTACGTCTTCTTCTAGGGTTTTTATGGTTTTAGGTCTTATGTTTAAGTCTTTAATCCATCTTGAGTTAATTTTTGTATAAGGTGTAAGGAAGGGGTTGAGTTTCGGTTTTCTGCATATGGCTAGCCAGTTTTCCCAGCACCATTTATTAAATAGGGAATCCTTTCCACATTGCTTTTTTTTTGGTCAGGTTTGTCGAAGACCAGATTGTTGTAGATTTGTGGCATTATTTCTGAGGGCTCTGTTCTGTTCCATTGGTCTATATCTCTGTTTTGGTACCAGTACCATGCTGTTTTGGTTACTATAGTCTTGTAGTATAGTTTGAAGTCAGGTAGAGTGATGACTCCAGTTTTGTTCTTTTTGCTTAGGATTGTCTTGGCTATATGAGCTCTTTTTTGGTTCCATATAAAATTTAAAGAAGATTTTTCTAATTATGTGAAGAAAGTCAATGGTAGCTTGATATTAGACAGATCAATGAGACAGAAAATTAACAAATATATTCAGGACTTGAACTCAGCTCTGGATTAAGTGGACCTAGTAGATAGCTACAGAACTCACCACCACAAATCAACCGAATATACATACTTCTCAGCACCACATAACATTTATTCTAAAATTGACCACATAATTGGAAGTAAAACACTCCTCAGCAAATGAAAAAGACTGGAAATCATAACAAACAATGTCTCAGACCACAGTGCAATCAAATTAGAACTCAGGATTAAAAAACTCAACTCAAAACCACACAGCTACAAGGTAACTGGACAACCTGCTCCTAAATGACTAGTAGGTAAATGAGGAAATTAAGGCAAAAATAAATAAGTCATTCAAAACCAGTGAGAACAAAGACACAACGTACCAGAATCTCTGGGACACAGCTAAAGCAGTGTTTGGAAGGAAACTTATAGCACTAAATGCCCACAGGAGAAAGTGGGAAAGATGTAAAATCGACACACTAACATCAAAATTAAAACATCTGGAGAAGCAAGAGCAAACAAATTTAAAAGCTACCAGAAGACAAGAAATAAGTAAGATCAGAGCAGAAATTAGGGAAATAGAGATGCAAAAAAACCCTTCAAAAAATCAAAGAATCCAGGAGCTGTTTTTTTGAAAAGATTAACAAAATAGACCACTATAAAGAAGAAAAGAGAGAAGAATCAAATAGACACAATAAAAAAATGATAAAGGGGAGATCACTACTGATCCTACAGAAATACAAACTACCACCAGAGAATACTATAAACGCCTCTACACAAATAAACTAGAAAATCTAGAAGAAATTGATAAATTCCTGGACACATATACCCTCCGAAGACTAAACCAGGAAGAAATTGAACCCCTGAATAGACCAATAACAAGTTTTGAAATTGGGGCAGTGATTACTAGCCTACCAATGAAAAAAAGCCCAGGACCAGATGGATTCACAGCCAAATTCTACCACAGGTACAAAGAAGAGCTGGTACCATTCCTTCTGAAACTATTCTAAACAATAGAAATAGAGGGACTCCTCTCTAACTCATTTTGTGAGGCCAGCATCATCCTGAAACCATCCTGGCAGAGACACAACAACAAAAGAAAAATTCAGTCCAATATCCCTGATGAACATCGATGTGAAAATCCTCAATAAAATACTGGCAAACTGAATCCAGCAACACATTGAAAAGCTTATCCACCACGATCAAGTCGGCTTCATCCATGGGATGCAAGGCTGGTTCCACGTACACAAATCAATAAACGTAATCCATCACATAAACTGAACCAATGACAAAAACCACATGATTATCTCAACAGACGAAGGAAAGGCCTTCAATAAAATTCAACAACCCTTCATGCTGAAAACTCTCAATAAATGAGGTATTGATGGAATGTATCTCAAAATAATAAGAGGTATTTATGACAAACCCACAGCCAAAATCATACTGAATGGGCAAAAGCTGGAAGCATTCCCTTTGAAAACTGGCACAAGACAAGGATGTCCTCTCTCCACTCCTATTCAACATAGATTGGAAGTTCTGGCCAGGGCAATCAAGCAAGAGAGAGAATAAAGGGTATTCAAATAGGAAGAGAGGAAGTCAAATTGTCTCTGTTTGCAGATGACATGATTGTATATTTAGAAAACCCCATCGTCTCAGCCCAAAAACTCCTTAAGTTGATAAGCAACATCAGCAAAGTCTCAGGAAACAAAATCAATGTGCAAAAATCATTAGCACTCCTATACACCAATAATAGACAAACAGCCAAATCATGAGTGAACTTCCATTTACAATTGCTACAAAGAGAATGAAATAACTAGGAATACAGCTTACAAGGGATGTGAAGGACTTCTCCAAGAAGAACTACAAACTTTGAGGAGAACTGCTCAAGGAAATAAGAGAGGACAGAAACAAATGGAAAAACATTCCATGCTTATGGATAGAAAGAATCAATATTGTGAAAATGGCCATACTTCCCAAAGTAATTGATACATTCATTCCTAATATTATTTTTTGCTATAGCATTACAATCATGGGTGATAACCTAATGCAAAGGGTGGGGGTTGTTTATTAATATATTCTGTTATAAGCAATGTGTTTTATTTAGCAATTAAGTGAGTTTATCTGTTTCATTACTTGTTAGAAAAATACCCAAAGGCTCTTAAGCCTAGAAACTTTCTCTTTTTTCTATAGGAAACAAATTAATTTTAAAAATATTAAAATCTGTAAAATTAAGATACTTCTTTTGAGCTATTCTCATGCATACATTTTATATACATACATGCATTTATATACACCTATATATTCTAGAAAATTATGCACCCTTTAAAACATATGGATGTGGTTCTGATTGCTTTCTGGATATACACAATCAATAGCTTTTTTGCTGTAATGTTATCATATACCTTTGTCTCTTACAGAAACATACATAGGAAAACAAATGCCTTAGAGAAACAAGATCAGTCTTTGTGAGGGAGGTGGTGGCAGATTGTTCAGAACCTGATGAAAGACACAAAGAACAGACAATACTCCTCAGTGTACTTTCTGACTTCAGAGACTTTCAGGGAGTTTGAGACTGAAGTATTCTGTTTTGCAGAAAGCCAGGGTGTGTCTGTTTCCACTCCAACTTTGTTCCATCCTAAAATGGAGAGAGACTGGCTAAATAATCTTGTTTTCTCTTCCTTGACACAGAAAGACTACATCCCCCATCTTCCTTGCCATAAGGCCAAGACAATTTGACTAACTTTTGGCTTACTAAATGTCCCAGGCAATCTTTAGGATGGATGGAAGATCAGATGAAAATAATTTAAATCTCTGAGACAAGGTTTAAAAGAGCGCTAATCAAAATAACCTGTTTACCTGATGGGAGGAAGAAATAAACTGCACTATTATTAAGTCACTGAGAGATTTGGGGGTTTGTTTTTTACAGCAGCTAGTATTTAACTAGGATATTACATTAATTAAAGAAGGACCCAATCAAAGACTAAGGCTAAGATGACCACCTAAATGTGAGAGCTTGTTGGGTGACTGTCATTGCTTGCAGTTTATCAGCCCTTTGTGCTCACATTGGATTTAAACCGAGGCTTAGATAGTATCATACACTTTAGCAGTAGACAAATTCAGAGCTTTTTGAATTTGTTTATCATCCCCTGTATCAATTACGTAGGGTTTTCCGGAGAAACAGAATACAGAAGATGTCTATTCATATATCTATGTCTATATCTATATCTATCTATCTAGAGAGAAAGATAATTATTTTAAGGAATTTGATCATATGACTGTGGAGGCTGGCAAGAATAAAATTTATAGGGAAGTCCAGCAGACTAGAAACAGGCAGGAAAGGCCAGGCACAGTGACTCATACCTGTAATTGCAGAATTTTGACAGGACAAGGTGGAAAGATAGCTTGAGTCCCAGGAGATTTTTTAAATTTATTTTATTATTATTATACTTTAAGTTTTAGGGTACATGTGCACAATGTGCAGGTTTGTTACATATGTATACAGGTGCCATGTTGGTGTGCTGCACCCATTAACTCGTCATTTAGCATTAGGTTTGAGATCACCCTGGGCAACATAGTGAGACCTTTTATGAAAAAGTAAAAAAAAAATTAGCCAGACATGGTAGCTGCAGATACTCAGGAGGCAGAGGTAGGAAGATTGCTTGAGCCCAGGAGGTTGGGGCTGCAGTAAACCATGATCATGCCCATCTTGAGCGACACAACAAGACCCTATCTCAAAAAAAAATTAAAATTAAAATTAAAAAATTAAAAAAAACTCAGGCAGGAGTTGATACTACAGACTTGAAGGAGAATTTCTCCTCAGGGAAATTTAATTTTGCTCTTTCAGCTGAGTAGATAAAGCATACCCACATTTTTGAGGGTAATCTTTACTCAAAGTGAACTGATCATACATGCTAACCACATCTACAAAATATCCTTCAGAACAACAGTTAGATTCGTGTTTGGTTAAATAACAGAGGACTGTACCCTAGTCAAATGGACACATAAAATTAACTATCACAGAGTGTCCTATGTCAACTTGGCCTCCATATAGATCTCCTTAAAACATTGGTAAAATGGCCCTGCATTTTTATTTCCTCAGTCAACTGATCATAAGGAACTCTCTATGAAGCCATAAGGATGAGCTGGGAGAGGGAAGATAATGTAGCAGGAATGGAAACCATAGGTGTTTGAATAACTTCTTCATGTAACTTACTTATTCATTTAGAGTATAGTTGAGCCTGAATTGGTATATACTTCCTCTATTGGATAAGGACATATTGATGTGCATGCCCGCGTTTATGGCTTGATGCATTAAACCATATCCAGTTCATGGTAAGCAGCTAAAATTGCATGGTAATTAGTTGACCTGTGGTTAAGCATTTACTCCCTACTAAGCCCAGTAATAAGCCAAAAGCTTCTTCTCAAAAGTAGAGTAGTTATCTACAAAGGATGGCAAGACTTCACAGGAGGAATGGGATATTGCTTTAACAGAGGTCTATGCTGTGATTCAGATATAGATGACTGCCAAAAATTCCAAACAGCATCTGTATCTGCCACTGAAACTTCAAGAACCATTGGATCTGCTGGGTCATATGGCCCAAGTGGTAGAGCAGTTTGCACAGCAGTCTGGACCTACTGCAGAGCCTTCTTTTGTTTTGGGGCCCACCCAAAACCACCAGGCTTTTTGGGGTCACATGGTAAATGAACTGGTGTAACACACCCAAATGGTGAATATATTGTCTCCAAAATTCAAACCAGTCCACTAGACATTGTGCCTCTTTTTGGTTTAGAATGGGCCAGATACAACAAAGTATCTGAAACTGTAGAAGTATCTTAAACTGTGCTTTTCACTGAGGTGGAAAGCACATGAATTTTTTGTTGGATTTATTTCTCACCCTCTTACCTGCAAATGCTTGTCAATAAGTCTGAAAGAGTTGATCCTTCTTGTTCACTAGGCCCAGCCAGCATAATATTATCAGTGTAATCGATCAGTACTGTCTTCCGGAAGGGAAATGTGATCAAGGCCGCTGAGGACTAAATTATGACATAGACCTGGAGAATAGATATACCCTGTGACACAATCCAGCCCATATCAGACAGTTTAGGTATATTGTAAACTACTTCTTGTGGTCTTTACTAACAGGTGATGAAAAAATCATTTACTAGATGTATTACTCAGAGTTACATGAGCATGGGCTTATTGTTGCACTTATTTTGTTGTATTATGAATTCCTTGATCAGAAGCCATGCTGTGTGGAATACCATAATGGTAGAGAAGGCATTTTATAAGTACACAAATGGTAGTTTTGCAGAAACATTGCCTGAAAAAAACACAAATCAATATCTAGAGTAAGTATCTATTCCAGTAAGAACAAAATGCTGTCTCTTCCATAACAGAAGCTGACTAGTGTAATAAACTTGCTGATCACTCCATAGAATGGTGCGCTGAGGGGAACTCTATATTAGTCTTAGCTGATTTCATATTGGGCACTCAGCAGTGGCTGTAACCATGAAAGCCATGGTGAGTGAAAGTCCATGTTGCTGAACCAATGAATAATTTCCATCCCTGCTACCTGGCCACTTTGTTCATTGAGCTCAGTGTGTGATGACAGAGTTGGATGACAAAAGATGTTAACTGGTATCCACAGAATGGGTTATCCTGTCCACTTGCTTATTAAAATCCTTTTCATCTAAGGTCACTTTTTGATAAGCATTCACATGAAACACAAATATCATCATGTTTTTTGCCCGTTCAGAGAACAAATACCTATCCACATATCTTTTGCCCAGATTTATATGTCACTCATTTATCATTTCTTCTAAAATTTTTACCATCCAGCCAAACCATGGGCCACAGCCTGGTAATCAGTGTATATTTGCACATCTGACCATTTTTCCTTCCAATCATATGAAAAAACAGATGCACTTCTAGAAGCTCTGCCCACCTGGAGGATGCGAGGATGCTCCCTCGTTTTTCTTAAGAGATGTCCCAGAGAGAGGCTGTAGTGCTTCAGCTGCCTGCGTTCATGTGGTTCCTGCATATTGTGCAGTACCATCTGTAAACCAGGTCCAAGTCTTCTCTTCCTCTGTCAACAGATTTTAGGGAGCTCTCCATGAAACCATAGATTCAGGCTGAAAGAGAGATGGCAGTATAGCAGGAGTAGGGATGATGGGCATTTGGGACACTTCATCTAACTTACCTGTGCCTTCAGGGCCTGTTTGCACCCACAAACATGTAAATTCCATTTGATGATGAAATGTTGATAAGCACACTGAAATTTATGGTTTAGTGGGTCAGATTATTCCCAGTTTATCATTGGCAGCTGAGGGCAGATGGTAATTTGGTGGACCATGGTTAAGTGTTCATTATTTAAGTGAGGCCCAGTAAGAAGCCAAAAGCTGTTTCTTAAAAGGAGAGTAGTTATCCACTGGCAGAAACTGGCAGGGCTTTGCTCCGAAATCCTAAGAGTTGTTTTCACGGTGATTCACCTACAAGGGCTTGCCAAAGGCTCCATACAGCATACCATCTGCCACTGACACTTCAGTCGCCATTAAATCTGCTTGATAATATGACCCAAGTGACAAATCAGCTTGCACAACAGCAGAGCCTTCTCTTGTTCTGGGTCCCACACAAAACTAGTAGTTTTGTGGGTATCTTAGTAAATGGGCTTGAGTAATATACACAAGCAGTAAATGTCTTGTCTCCAAAAGTCAAAGAGGTTCACTAGGCATTGTGCCCCATTTTCGGTTATAGGAAGGGTGTACCACTATATCAAGGGTCCATCGAAAGATGAATGATAAATAGTAGGGTCATCTATTAGGGTCATGAATTAGGGTCATGAATTTTAGGGTCATCAATAGATGAATGAGTAAAGAAAATGGAATTTTGACACACAATGGAAAAGTATTTATACAGAATGGAGTAGTATTCAGCTGTGAAAAAGGAAACCTTGTCATTTGTGACAACACGGGTGATCTGGAGGACATTATGTTAAGTGACATAAGGTACAGAAAGACACATACTGAACAATTTCACTCATGTGGAATCTAAAAAAAGTTGATCTGATAAAGATAGAAAGTAGAATTGTGGTTACAAGGGAGTGGAGTGGTTGTGGGGAGTGATGGTCAAAGGACACACAATTTTAGTTAGATAAGAGGAATAAGTTCAAGAAACCTACTGTAAAACTTAGTGACTACAGTTAATAATATATTTTATTCCTGAGCAATGCAAAGAGAGAAGATGTAAAGTGTTCTCACCACAACGATGAAAACTATGTGAGGTAAGAATATGTTAAATAGCTAGATTAAGTCATTTGGCAATATAGCACATGGTAAGTATATACTTCAAAATATTATGTTGTACATGATAAAGTGTTCTCACCACAAAAATAAGAACTATTTGAGGTAAGAATATGTTAATTAGCTATTAGCTATATTTAGTTATTCCACATGTATATACACTCCAAAACATTATGTTGTATATGGTAAATACATATGATTTTATCTGTCACTGCAAAAAAAAAGAAAAGAAAACAGAGAAAACAAATACCATTACATAAGGGATTAGATTTCAACATATAAATTTAGTGGTGGGGGTGCAAACATTCAGACCATACCAAGGAGCTGGATGTAACAACTTGCCCTTCACCTTAGAGGAGATATTTTGACATATCTCAAACCACTGGAGTCCTAGAACTTTCAGTGAAGTGGAAGGCCCCTGAACTTTCACTGGATTCATGTCACCCACTGACATATTTACCAATAAGTCTAGAATAGTTGCTACTTCTTGTTCACTAGGTTCAATCAGCATAATGTAATCAATGCAATAAAAGAGTGTGATATGTTGTGGATGGGAAAGGAGATCAATATCCCTGTGAACTAAATTATGACGTAGAACTGAATAGTTGTTATACCCTTGAGATATGACAGTGAATGTGCATTATTGGCCTTTCCAGCTAAAGCAAACTATTTCTGATTGGCCTTATGGACAGGGATTGAGAAAAAGCACTTGCTAGATCAATAGCTTTATACTGGGTACCAGGGAATTTTTAAATTTGCTCAAGCAGGGAAACCACATGTGATACAGCAGCTATAATTAGAGTCAACAGTTGAATAAATTTGTGATAATTCACTGTTTTTCTTCAAGATTCATTTTTCTTCTGCACAGGCCAAATAGGAGAGTTGAATGGGGATGAGATGGTGATTGACAACTGCATCTTTAAAACACTTGATGATGGCACTAGTCTCTGCAATCTACCCAATGATGTGGTATTGCTTTTGAATTACTACTTTCTTAGGTAGAGGTAGTTTTAGTGGCTTCCACTTGGCCTTTCCTACCATAATAGCCTTGACGCTACAGGTCAGGGAACCAGTATGGCAATTATTTCAGCTGCTAAGTATATATGTTCCAATTATGAATTCTGCAGCTGGGGAAATAACCACAGGATGGGTTTGGGGAACCACTAGGCCCACTGTGAGATAAACCTGTGCTAAAACATTGATCATCTTACCACAATAAGCCCTGACTCTGACTGCTGGGCTACAGTGACATTTGGTGTATCTTGGAGTTAGTGTCAGTTCAGAGACAGTTTCCAGAACTCTTGAAGTTTTCATTACTTCCTTTTTGCCAAAGCACATTTACCCTAGTAAAAGGCCATAGATCCATTTGGGGAAGGCTGGGGAAAAAATTGAATGCTATATGTTTTTGGTAGTGTACCAGGGTTCTTCCTTTAAGAGATCTGGCCTCTCTTTAATCGAGGGATACTAAGCCTATAAACTGGTTCAAGTCTAGGAATTGATTGAGGGGTTGCAACTCGCTATTTTTATTAAGTTAGAATTTTGTTAATTTGACCTAGAACTTTTCTGCTTATACAGATGAAGTAACAATTTAGTAGGGTTTCTATTTATTTCACTTCTAAGACTATCATAATCAACTAGCTAATGCTATAGGCCTATGCAAGTCAGACTATTCTAATTACTGTTTTGACTCTGCTGTCCATGACTGTAACCAAGTCCACCTTTTCTTTGGTGGTTGAGTGCCACCACTTGGTCACTGCCATTCCAGGATCTAAGTAATCTCATTGCATTTAGGTTTCCCAATTTAGTGGCTGCAGTGCCCATTGGAAGGTATGGACTACAAAGGACAATCACAGAGATGTTCACAGAACTCTTAAGGATGCTGAGGCTCCCCTCACAAATTTATTTCCCACAGTGCTTGTAAAAGACATATCTTCTGAACCTTCCCAATGTGTGACAGTAAGTCTAAACACAAATTCACACTAACATTCCAATCTCCCTAGGTCTTTGGATTTCTTCTTGTGTATTAAACCAAAGAAAGCTGTGGATTTCCTGTTCACTAACTGTGGGCAATTGTATTAGTTTGTTTTCATGCTGCTGACAAAGACATACCCGAGACTGGGCAATTTACAAAAGAAAATTATGACTTATAGTTCTTCATGGTTGGGGAGGCCTCACAATCATGGTGAAAGGCAAGGAGGAGCAAGACACAAGTTACATGAATGGTGGCAGGCACAAAGAGCTTGTGTAGGGAATCTCCCCTTTTATAAAATCATCAGATCTTATGAGACTTATTCACTATCATGAGAACAGCACAGGAAAGACTTGCCCCCATGATTCAAATACTTCCCACTGGGTCCCTCCCACAATACATGGGAATTCAAAATGAGATTTGGGTGGGGACACAGCCCAACCATATCATTCCACCCCTGTCCCCTCCCAAATCTCACATGCTCACATTTTAAAACCAATCATGCCTTCTCAACAGTCCCCCAGAATCTTAACTCATTTCAGCATTAACTCAAAACTCTACAATTCAAAGTCTCATTCAAAACAAGCCAAGTCCCTTCTACCTGTGAGCCTGTAAAATCAAAAGCAAGTTGGTTACTTTCTAGATACAATGGGGGTACAGGCATTAGGTAAATACAACCATTCCAAATGGGAGAAATCGGCCAAAACAAAGGAGTTACAGGCCCCAATCAGGTCTAAAATCCAGCAGGGCAGTCAAATCTTAAAGCTCCAAAATGATCTCCTTTGACTTCTTGTCTCACATCTAGGTCACATTGATGCAAGAAGTGGATTACTATGGTCTTGGGCAGCTCTACCTCTGTGGCTTTGCAGGATACAACCTCCATCCTTGCTGCTTTCACAGGCTGCTGTTGAGTATCTGTGGCTTTTCCACACTGTGCAAGCTGTCAGTGGATCTAGCATTCTGGGGTCTGGAGGAGAGTGGCCCTCTTTACACAGCTCCACTAGGCAGTACCCCAGTAGAGACTCTGTTTGGGGTCTTCAGCTCTACATTTCCCTTCTGCACTGCCCTTGCAGAGGTTCTCCATGAGGGCCCCGCCCCTGCAGCAGATTCCTGCCTGAGCATTCAGCCATTTCCATACATCCTATGAAATCTAAGTGGAGGTTCCCAAACCTCAATTCTTTACTTCTGTGAACCCATGGGCTCAACACCACATGGAAGCTGCCAAAGCATGTGGCTTCACCCTCTGAAGCAACAGCCTGAGATGTACCTTGGCTTCTTTTAGCCATGGCTGGAGTGGCTGGAACACAGGGTACCAACTCCCTAGGCTGAACGGAGCAGGGAGGCCATGGGCCTCACTCACAAAACCATCATTTCCTCCTAGCCCTCCAGGCCTGTGATATGAGGGTCTGCCACAAAGGTCTCTGACATGCCCTGTAGACATTTTCCCCATTGTCTTCATGACTAATATTCAGCTCCTCATTACTTATGCAAATTTATGCAGCTGCCTTGAGTTTCTCCTGAAAAAAATGAGATTTTCTTTTCTATCACATTTTCAGGCTGCAAATTTTCCAATCTTTTATGCTATACATTACCATTATGTAATGGCCTTCTTTGTCTCTTTTGATCTTTGTTGGTTTAAAATCTTTTACCGGAGACTAGGATTGCAATCCCTTTTTTTTTTTTTTTTTTTTTTTTGCTTTCCACTTGCTTGGTAGATCTTCCTCCATCCCTTTATTTTGAGTCTATGTGTGTCTTTGAACGGGAGATGGGTCTCCTGAATACAACACAGTGATGGGTCTTGACTCTTTATGCAATTTGCCAATCTGTGTCTTCTAATTGGGGCATTTAGTCCATTTACATTTAAGGCTAATATTGTTATGTGTGAATTTGATCCTGTCATTATGATGCTAGCTGGTTATTTTGCCCGTTAGTTGATGCAGTTTCTTTATAGCATCAATGGTCTTTCCAATTTGGCATGTTTTTTGCAGTGTCTGGTACCAGCTGTTCTTTTCCATGTTTAGTGCTTCCTTCAGGAGTTCTTTTAAGGCAGGCCTTGTGGTGACAAAATCTCCCAGCATTTGCTTGTCTGTAAAGGATTTTATTTCTCCTTCACTTATGAAGCTTAGTTTGGCTAGATATGAAATTCTGGGTTGAAAGTTCTTTTCTTTAAAAATGTTGAATATTGGCCCCCACTCTCTTCTGGCTTGTAGGGTTTCTGCAGAGAGATCTGCTGTTAGTCTGATGGGCTTCCCTTTGTGGGTAACCTGACCTTTCTTTCTGGCTGCCCTTAACATTTTTTCCTTCATTTCAACCTTGGTGAATCTGACAATTATGTGTCTTGGGGTTGCTCTTCTTGAGGAGTAACTTTGTGGTGTTCTCTGTATTTCCTGAATTTTAATGTTGACCTGCCTTGCTAAGTTGGGTTAGTTCTCCTGGAAAATATCTTGAAAAGTGTTTTCTAACTTGATTCCATTCCCCCTGTCACTTTTAGGTACACCAATCAAATGTAGATTTGGTCTTTTCACATAGTCCCATATTTCTTGGAGGCTTCGTTCGTTTCTTTTCACTCTTTTCTCCAATCTTGTCTTCTCACTTTATTTCATTCATTTGATCTTCCATCACTGATATACTTTCTTCTGCTTGATCAAATCAGCTATTGAAGCTTGTGTATGCTTCATGAAGTTCTCATACTGTAGTTTTCAGGTCCATCTAGTCATTTAAGCTCTTCTCTACACTGGTTATTCTAGTTAGACATTCGTCTAACCTTTTTCAAGGTTTTTAGCTTCCTTGCAATGGGTTAGAACATGCTCCTTTAGCTCGAAGAAGTTTGTTATTACCGATCTTCTGAAGCCTACTTCTGTCAATCATCAAACTCATTCCCCTTCCAGTTTTGTTCCCTTGCTGGCGAGCAGTTGTGTTCCTTTGGAGGAGAAGAGGTGTTCTGGTTTTTGGAATTTTCGGCCTTTCTGCTCTGGTTTCTCCCCATCTTTGTGGTTTTATCTACCTTTGGTGTCTGATGTTGGTGATCTACAGATGTGGTTTTGGTGTGGATGTCCTTTTTGTTGATGTTGATGCTATTCCTTTCTGTTTATTAGTTTTTCTTCTAACAGGCCCCTCAGCTTCACATCTGTTGGAGTTTGCTGGAGGTCCACTCCTGACCCTGTTTGCCTGGGTATCAGCAGCGGAGGATGCAAAACAGCAAACATTGCTGTCTGATCCTTCCTCTGGAAGCTTCATCCCACCTGTATGAGGTGTCTGTTGACCCCTACTAGGAGATGTCTCCCAGTCAGGCTACACGTGGGCCAGGGACCCACTTAAGGAGGCAGTCTGTCCATTACCAGAGCTCAAACCCTGTGCTGGGGGAACCACTGGTCTCTTCAGAGCTTTCAGGCTGGGATGTTTAAGTCTGGAGAAGCTCTCTGCTGCCTTTTGTTCACGTATGCCCTGGCCCCAGAAGTGGAATCTAGAGAGGCAGTAGGCCTTGCTGAGCTGTGGTGGGCTCTGCCCAGTTCAAGCTTCCCTGCCACTTTGTTTACACTGTGAGCATAGAACTGCATACTCAAGCCTCAGCAATGATGGGTGCCCCTCCCTCCGCCAAGCTCCAGCATCCCAGGTTGATCTCAGACTGCTGCGCTAGCAGCGAGCAAGGCTCCGTGGGTGTGGGACCCACCAAGCCACGCACAGGAGGGAATCTCCTGGTCTGCAGGTTGTGAAGACTGTGGGAAAAGTGCAGTATTTGGACTGGAGTGTACCATTCCTCCAGGTATAGTCACTCATGGCTTCCCTTGGCTAGGAAAGGGAAATCTCCCAACCGCTTGCACTTCCTGGGTGAGGTGATGCCCCTCTCTGCTTCGGCTCACCCTCCATGGGCTGCACCCACTGTCCAACCAGTCCCAATGAGATGAACTGGGTACCTCTGTTGGAAATGCAGAAATCACCCATCTTCTGCATCAATCTTGCTGGTAGCTGTAAACCACAGCTGTTCCTATTTGGCCATGTTGGAAGCAACCCCAAGTCATCTCTTGAATGCTTTGCTGCTTAGAATTTTTTTCCACCAGATACCCTAAATCATCTCTCTCAAGTTCAAAGTTCCACAAATCACTAGGGCAGGGGGAAAATGCCACCAGTCTCTTTGCTAAAACATAACAAGAGTCACTTTTGTTCCAGTTCCCAACAAGTTCCTGATCTCCATCTCCATCTGAGACCACCACAGCCTGGACCTTATTGTTCATATCACTATCAGCATTTTTGTTAAAGGCATTCAACAAGTCTCTAGGAAGTTCCAAACTTTCTCATATTTTTCTGTCTTCTTCTGAGCCCTCCAAATTTTTCAGTCTCTGATTGTCACCTAGTTCCAAAGTCACTTCCACATTTTTGGGTATCTTTTGGCAACACCCCACTCTACTGGTACCAATTTACTGTATTAGTCTGTTTTCATGCTGCTGATAAAGACATACTTGAGACTGTGCAGTTAAAAAAAAGAGGTTTAGTGGAGTTATATTTCCACATGGCTGGAGAGGCCTCACAATCATGGTGGAAGGCAAGGAGGAGCAAGTCACATCTTACATGGATGGCAGCAGGCAGAAAGAGCTTTTGCAGGGAAACTCCCCTTTTTTAAAACCGTCAGATCTCATGAGACTTACTCACTATCATAAAAGCAGCAAAAGAAAGACGTGCCCTCATGATTTAATTACCTCCCACCCAGGCCCTCCCACAACAACTGGGAATTCAAGATGAGATTTGGGTGGGGACACAGCCAAACCATATCAGCATTTTTTTTTTTTTGTAGTATAGTGCAGTCTTCATGTATCACATTTTGTAGTTCACCCTTAAAGTCCTGCTGGGACTTGAGTCTAGTTATAGATATAGAAGAGAGATGGTGGAGGTTGGTCCTGAAAATTATTAGCATTTTCTAAAATGGAAACTTCCTCAGGAGAGGCCAATACAGTTTCTCAAGAAGTCCCAGGTTAATTTAATCAGACTGAAGTAGAAACGCAGATACTACTGTGGGTAGAAAAGCTGATATCCCTGAGAGTCTGAATGCCAATGTTGCTGAGAATTTGGAAGGCTATTTACCCTGGGAATGAGGAACCACTTTTGCAAAGGAGGGGCTTCTTGTACTAGGGGTGGCATGACCTCTTCCAGTGGCAAAGAAGACTCATAAGAATTTAGGAGCTCAATGACCCCATATTCATCAGGGTTTTTTCACACTTACAGTATTTCAATTTATAATATCCCATTATTTCCTGAACAATGGTCTCACTTTTGCAGTACACACTTTATAAGGCTTGGAGTTCAACTTGTCTTCTACTTTATCAATTGTCACAGGATGAGAGTCTGCATTTGATTTTCAGCAATTTTAGCTCTGCTGCTGTAAGTAATAAGAATCTCCTTCAGGCACACACAGAAGTTTTTTGATTATTTATGTAATGCTTGAGCTGGGAATTTAAATCCCTGAGCTCATTTTTTTTTAACTACTTTGTTCAGCAACATTAGGAGTAACAGGCCAACATCATTATATTAATTAATTTTTTAAAAACATATTTGAACATAGTCTATAAAGAGTCATCTAGCTTCCGGCTCCTTAAAAGTGACTGATTGTTGAGGATTCAGTATAGATATTTTGTGTATCTCAGAAAATAATTTAATCCATGGACTATTGATTCTCTCTTTACTCCTGGAAATAGAGTTATTAGCATCTTTAAATATAATTACATTAGGGAGCCAATTCCATAAACACAAAACAAATCCAAAACCCTTATTCTTAAAATTCTGTTTCTGTAGAGCCATTCTCAGCACCAAAATCTGTATTAATCAGAGTTCTTCATAACCAATGGGATATATATAAGAGAGGAATTGGCTCACATGATTATGGAGGCTGAAAAGTTCTAGAATTTAACATCTGCAAACAGGAGACTCGAGAAAGTCACTATAGTGTAATTTTTATTCAAGTTTGGCAGCCTGAGAACTGGGATGTGTGGGGAGGTGTTCTTGTATAAATTCTAGTTCAAAATTATAAAATCAATGTCCCAGCTCAAACAGGCAATCATCAAGTGAAAGGGACAAATTTACCCTTTTTCTCCCTATTTGTTTTATTCAGGTCCTCAGCATATTGGATAATGCGCACACACACTGGGGAAAACAGTCTACTTTATTGATTTCAACAGTTCAAATTCTAGTCTCATCCAGAAACACACTCATAGACACACTCAGAAATAATGTTTAATCTGGGCACCCCGTGGTACAGTCAAGTTGATATGTAAAACTAATTATCATACCAGATCAATAGCTGCATACCAGATACCATGGCATGTGTTACTTTATTAAAGCAGTGAAACTACATCTGGGACAGCAGGTACAATAGGAGTCACCACCTGGTTAAGTTTATAATGATTCACTGCCATTCTCTGAACTCCATGTTTTCTGCACAAGTCAAAAAAAGAAATTCCATGGGGATGTGGTAGCAATCACTATTTCTGTATATATTTTCTGTATCCATTCCAACATTTTAATCTCCCTAAGCCTTTGGTTACCTTCATTAGCAATAAAGCAAGGCTACTCTGGTACTTCAACTTCTATTCCTGTAGGTAGCCTTTTGTTTTGTGTTTCAGCAAACCAAGCAAACAAACTGTTAGAACTCTACCTTCTTAACATTATTATTAAATACAGAATCTCTTCTTAGAGAGCCCCTTTCAATAATTTTAGCCACATCCTACTTTAAGTTTCTTCTACCTTTATTCCACATGCTTAATATTCACTCTCACACATATTATCCATATTAACAGCTATATAAATTTTAAAAATTAGGCAATTCTTTTGGAGTGCAGCACACGTCTTCATGTGTCACACTTTATACCTCATCCTTTGGTTTATGCTGGGAATTCAGCTTAATTATAGGTCTAGAAGTAAAGATACATATTGTATATAGGTCCTGAGAAGAATTAGCAATATCTTTCAAGCAAATACCTCATGGGAGATCATTAGAGTGTCTTCAGGAAAAGCAGGATTAACTTTCTCAAAAAGGGTGAAAATTATGATTCTACTGGAAAAGAAGACTCAGCAAAATTTAGGAGTTCAATATTCCCAAATTCTTCTACTCATATGCCTTCATTCTAGTGGATAGATTCTCATTCCTTCCCAATCTATGCCCTCAGTTTAATGGCCAGCACCCTTTGAAGTGAGAATTAAATTTTTATTGTAATTACCACACACAGGATGAGACTGGGTTTCGCCTTTAGCAGTCTCAGCTCTAAGGCTACTAGAGATAAGGGTTTCTTTTCCAGGACAGACATAGAAACTTGCAGCTCATTTTTGTAGAGCTTGAGCTGGGAATTTTAATTCTTGAGCTTATTCATTTTCTTTTCTCACATTCTCCAGGATAACTAGGAGCAACCAGCCACTCATTACATTCATTAGTTTGACAAAATGTTCTAAATATCAGCTAAACATTCTTTCAGAAACTTGCTTTTTATAGTAATTTGACTAGGAGTCAATATCAAACTGGTGAAATTTTGAATATCTATGTTACCACAACATATCATGGACTATCAGCACTCTCTTTCCTAATAGGAATACAGTCATTAATGTTTTTAAGTCAAATCATACTAGAGAACCAATTCCATAACCACAGAACCATTTCACAAAACTTACTTTTTAGAAAATGTTTTTCCCCTAGAGCCATTCTTGGTACCAAAATCTGTATCAGTCATGCTTCTTTAGAGGAAAAGAATAAATTATGTGTGTACACACACACACACATATTATATTTACATATACATATATTACATTTATATTACATATACATATATTACATTTTACAATATATACACGGTCCATATCTTATTGATATCAAATTGATATACTATATATTATATTAATATCAATATAATATTAAAATATACTCAGATATATATTAACATATTGATACATAATATATTAGTTATATATTATTTCTATGATATACATGAAGAGAGAAAGAATAATTTTAAAGAATTGACTAACATGATTTTGGAAGCTGGCAAGCCTGAAATTTATAGGATAGGACAATAGACAAAAAACTCAGGCAGGACTTTATGATGTAGACTTGAGGCAAAATCTGTTCTTCTCTGGGAAATCTTTGGTTTTGCTTTTAAGGCCTTTCAACTGAGTGGATAAAACCACTCGCATTATTAAAGGTATCTTCTTTACTTAAAGTGAACTGATTGTAGATGTTAACTACATCTACAAAATACCTTCATAGAAACCCCTAGATTTTTGTTTGATTCAATAACTGAGTACCATAGCCTAGCTAAGTTATTAATAACACACACATACAAAAAAATAAATAAATAAAATAAAAACTAAAAATCAACCATCCAACAACTTGATTTTTTTTCATGGTCTGTGTGTATAGCTTTTAAGGAGTGGAGGAAAGCAACCTTTAATTTTTTCATGGTTTTCATTTACAGCTTTTGTAGCAGCAGAGGGAATGGTTCACCTCTGCCTTCTGCAGGTTTCTCTGAAATAAACTGAGAATTGGCAGATTAATAAGAGAAAAGGAATACAAATTTATTAATGTGCATAAACATGGGAACCGTATATGCTACAAGACTCAAAGAACAGCCAGATGGTTGAGGTTTAATTACCTTCTTCATAGGGAAAAGGGAAATGGAATGATGTAGACAATTTTAGAATGGTAGTAAATAATTTTTAGTAAAAATGAATAGACCCTGCAGACAGAAGCTAAATCTTTCTTTCAGAAAACTGAAAAAGGCTGGCAAATTATGAGAAGGTGAGGGGAATAACTGCATTGTGAAAAAACGTTTTCTTATTCTGCACATAAAGTTTTCCAGGTAACCTCTTGGAGCTGCCCTCAGAAGAATAGAAGAAAAGTTTATCTGAGCACAGTGGTGACTTTTAATCTCTCCTCTTTTCTAGTGGTTAATTTTTCCTGGTTATTTGATGAGTTTCCCAGGGAGGACATTGATATCGTTTGGCTGTGTCCGCACCCAAATATCACCTTGAATTGTAATAATCCCCATGTGTCAAGGGTGGGGCTGGGTGGAGATAATTGAATCATGGAGACAGTTTTCTCCCTACTTTTCTTGTGGCAGTGAATAAGTCTTATGAAAACTGATGGTTTTGTGAGTGGGAGTTCCCCTGCACAAATTCTCTTGCCTGCCACCATGTAAGATGTGACATTGCTCCTCCTTCACCTTCCACCATGACTGTGAAGCCTCTTCAGCCATGTGGAACTGTGAACCAATTAAAATTTTTTGCTTTATAAATTACCCAGCCTCAGGTATGCCTTTATTAGCAGCATGATAACAGACTAATACAGTAAATTGGTACCAGTAGAGTGGGGTGGTGCTGTAAAGAGACCTGAAAATGTGGAAGAAACTTTGAAGCTGGGTAACAGGCAGAGTTTGGAACAGTTTGGAGGGCTCAGAAAAAGATAAAAAATGTAGGAAAGTTTGGAACTTCTGAGAGACTTAGAGTGCTCAGAAGACAGAGAGATGTTGGAAAGTTTGACACTTTCTAGAGACTTCTTGAATGGCTTTGACCAAAATGCTGATAGTGGTGTAGACAATAAAGTTCAGGTTGAGGTGGCCTCAGATGAAGATGAGGAACTTGTTGGGAACTGGAATAAAGGTTACTCTTGCTATGTTTGAGCAAAGAGACTGGTGGCACTTTGCCCCAGCCCTAGTGATTTGTGGAACTTAGAACTTGGGAGAGATAATTTAGGGTATTTGGTAGCGGAAATTTCTAAGCAGCAAAGCGCTAAAGAGGAAGTAGAGCATAAAGGTTTTTTTTTTTTTTTCTTTTTAATGCAGCTTGACAATTCGATAGAAAAGGAAAACCCATTTTCTGGGGAGAAATTCAAGCCAGCTGCCGAAAGTTGCATAAGTTACAAGCAGCTGAATGCTAATCACCAAGACAATGGGGAAAATGTCTCCACGGCATGTCAGAAACCTTTGCAGCATCCCCTCCCATCATAGGCCCAGAGGCCTAGGAGGAAACAATGGTTTCCTGGGCCAGGTTCAGGGCCCACCTGGGACTTGGTGCCATGCTTCCCAGGTGCTCCTGCCATGACTAAAAGGGGCCAAGGTACAGCTCCAGCTGTAGCTTTAGAGGGTGCAAACCCCAAGCCTTGGCAGCTTCCATGTCGTGTTGAGCCTGTGAGTGCACAGAAGTAAATAATTGAGGTTCAGAAACCTCCACCTAGATTTCAGAGGATGTATGAAAATGCCTGGATGTCCAGGCAGAAGTTTGCTGCAGGGGTGGAGGCTTCATGGGGAACCTCTCCTAGGGCAGTGCAGAAAAAAATGTGCGGTGGGAGTCCCCACACAGAGTCCACCAACAGCTTGCACCATGAACCTGGAAAAGCCACAGACACTTAATGCCAGCCCATGAAAGTAGCCAGGAGGGGTGCTGTACCCTGAAAAACCACAGGGTCAGAGCTGCACAACACTGTGGGAGCCCACCTTTTGCATCAGCATGACCTGGATGTAAGACATGGAGTCAAAAGAGATTTCAGAGCTTTAATACTTGACTGCCGTCTTGGATTTTGGACTTGCATGAGGCCTGTAGCCCTTTCATTTTGGCCAATTTCTCCTATTTGGAACAAGTGTATTTACTCAATGCGTGTACCTGCATTGTATCTAGGAAGTAACTAACTTGTTTTTTATTTTACAGGCTCATAAACAGAAGGGACTTGCCTTGTCTCTGATGAGACTTTGGACTGTGAACTTTGGTGTTAATGGTTAAATGAGTTAAGACTTTGGGGGACTGTTGGGAAGGCATGATTGGTTTTGAAATGTGAGGACATGAGATTTGGGAGGGGCCACAAGCCCAATGATAGAGTTTGGCTGTGTCCCCACACAAATCTTACCTTGAATTATAATAGTACCCATGTGTCAAGAAAGGGGCCAGCTGGAGATAATTGAATCATGGTGGGGGGTGTTTTCCCCATATTGTTCTCATGATAGTGAATAAGTTTTATGAGAACTGATAGTTTTATAAATGGGAATTCCCCTGCAGAAACTCTCTTGCTTGCTGCCATATAAGATGACACTTTGCTTCTCCTTTGCCTTCCACCATGATTATGAGGCCTCCCCAGCAATGTGGAACTGTAAGTCAATTACACCTCTTTTCTTTATAAATTACCCAGCCTCAGGTATGCCTTTATTAGCAGCATGAGAACTGCCTGATTCAGATGTTTTATGACAGTTGCATTCATTTTAGAAAGATATTTCTTTAAGTCAGAGAAGAAAATTCCAGAGAGAGTCTCTCTGTAAATATGGAAAGGACAAAATGAGACAAAATTTAAAAGTTCTTGGTTTTGAGGCAGCTTCTGAGGTCTTACATATTTTTTTAGTTCAAAGTTTTCAGCATGCCAAAGCAGTATACATTGTGGTATTATTTTTTGTGCTCCAACATTTTTTTTTGAGAAAAGGTCTCACTCTGTCATCCAGAATGGAGTTCAGTGACATGAACACAGCTCACTTCAACCTAAATATCTTAGGTTCAAACAATACTCCCACACAAGCCTACTGAGTAGCTGAAACCACAGGCACTTGCCACCATGCCTGGCTAAATTTTGTAGAGATGAAGTCTCACTGTGTAACCCAGGCTTGTCTCAAACTCCTAAGCTCAAGTGCCTTGGCCTCCCAAATTGCTGGGATTACAGCTGCGAGCCAATGCACCCTTCGCCTCACAAATTGCCAGGATTACACTGTGAGCCATTGCCTTGTAATACTTTTTAAAAATACTTTTGTTTTCAAGTTATTTCAATTTAATCTACCACAAGACTTCTTCTCTCAATATTTTGCAAGATATTTTGTCACTCTTCATCAAATATTCAAGAAGAAACTAGAAAATTAACAAGGACCGAACTGGGGATGGAGCCAAGATGGCCGAACAGGAACGGCTCTGGTCTACAGCTCCCAGCATGAGCGATGCAGTAGATGGCAGATTTCTGCATTTCCATCTGAGGTACCAGGTTCATCTCACTAGGGAGTGCCAAACAGTGGGTGCAGGACAGTCGGTGCAGTGCACCATGCATGAGCTGAAGCAGGGCAAGGCATTGCCTCACTTGGGAAGCACAAGGGGTCAGGGAGTTCCCTTTCCTAGTCAAAGAAATGGGTGACAGATGGCACCTGGAAAATTGGGTCACTCCTACCCTAATACTGCGCGTTTCCAATGGACTTGGAAAATGGCACACCAGGAGATTGTGTCCCACACCTGGCTCGGGGGGTCCTACACCCACGGAGTCTCGATGATTGCTAGCACAGCAGTCTGAGATCAAACTGCAAGGTGGCAGCGAGGCTGGGGGAGGGGTGCCTGCCATTGCCCAGGCTTCCTTAGGTAAACAAAGCAGCCAGGAAGCTCTAACTGGGTGGAGCCAACCACTGCTCAATGAGGCCTGCCTGCCTCTGTAGGCTCCACCTCTGGGGGCAGGGCACAGACAAACAAAAAGTCAGCAGTAACCTCTACAGACATAAATGTCCCTGCCTGACAGCTTTGAAGAGAGTAGTGGTTCTCCCAGCATGCAGCTGGAGATCTGAGAACAGGCAGACTGCCTCCTCAAGTGGGTCCCTGACCCCCAAGCAGCCTAACTGGTTGGCACCCCCCAGTAGGGGCAGACTGACACCTCACACGGCCGGGTACTCCTCTGAGACAAAACTTCCAGAGGAATGATCAGGCAGCAGCATTCGTGGTTCATGAAAAATCTGCTGTTCTGCAGCCACCACTGCTGACACCCAGGAAAACAGGGTCTGGAGTGGACCTCTAGCAAACTCCAACAGACCTGCAGCTGAGGGTCCTGTCTGTCAGAAGGAAAACTAACAAACAGAAAGGATATCCACACCAAAAACCCATCTGTACGTCACCATCATCAAAGACCAAAAGTAGAAAAAACTACAAAGATGCGGAGAAAACAGAGCAGAAAAACTGGAAACTCTCAAAAGCAAAGCGCCTCTCCTCCTCCAAAGGAGGAGTTCCTCACCAGCAACAGTTCCTCACCAGCAACAGAACAAAGCTGGATGGAGAATGACTTTGATGAGTTGAAAGAAGAAGGCTTCAGACGATCAAACTACTCCAAGCTACAGGAAGAAATTAAAACCAATTGCAAAGAAGTTAAAAACTTTGAAAAAAAATTAGATGAATGTATAACTAGAATAACCAATGCAGAGAAGTGCTTGAAGGAGCTGATAGAGCTGAAAGCCAAGTTTTGAGAACTATGTGAAGAATGCAGAAGCCTCAGTAGCCGTTATGATCAACTGGAAGAAAGGGTATCAGTGATGGAAGATGAAATGAATGAAATGAAGTGAGAAGGGAAGTTTAGAGAAAAAGAATAAAAAGAAACAAACAAACCCTCCAAGAAATATGGGACTATGTGAAAAGACCAAACCTACATCTGATTGGTGTACCTGAAAGTGACGGGGAGAATGGCACCAAGTTGGAAAACACTCTGCAAAATAGTACCCAGGAGAACTTCCCCAATCTAGCAAGGCAGGCCAACATTCAGATTCAGGAAATACAGAGAATGCCACAAAGATACTCCTCGAGAAGAGCAACTCCAAGACACATAATTGTCAGATTCACCAAAGTTGAAATGAAGGAAAAAATGTTAAGGGCGGCCAGAGAGAAAGGTCGGGTTACCCACAAAGCGAAGACCATCAGACTAATAGCTGATATCTCAGCAGAAACTCTACAAGCCAGAAGAGAGTGGGGGCCAATATTCAACTTTCTTAAAGAAAAGAATTTTCAACCCAGAATTTCATATCCAGCCAAACTAAGCTTCATAAGTGAAGGAGAAAAAAAATCCTTTACAGACAAGCAAATGCTGAGAGATTTTGTCACCACCAGGCCTGCCCTAAAAGAGCTCCTGAAGGAAGCACTAAACATGGAAAGGAACAATCAGTACCAGCCCCTGCAAAAACATGCGAAGTTGTAAAGACCATTGAGGCTAGGAAGAAACTGCATCAACTAACGAGCAAAATAACCAGCTAACATCATAATGACAGGATCAAATTCACACATAACAATATTAACTTTAAATGTAAATGGGCTAAATGCTCCAATTAAAAGACACAGACTGGCAAATTGGATAAGGTGTCAAGACCCATCAGTGTGCTGTATTCAGGAAACCCATCTCACGTGCAGAGACACACATACACTCAAAATAAAGGGATGGAGGAAGATCTACCAAGCAAATGGAAAACAAAAAAAGGCAGAGGCTGCAATCCTAGTCTCTGATAAAACAGACTTTAAACCAACAAAGATCAAAAGAGACAAAGAAGGCCATTACATCATGGTAAAGGGATCAATTCAACAAGAAGAGCTAACTATCCTAAATATATATGCACCCAATACAGGGGCACCCAGATTCATAAAGCAAGTCCTGAGTGACCTACAAAGAGACTTAGACTCCCACAGAATAATAATGGGAGATTTTAACACCCCACTGTCAACATTAGACAGATCAACGAGACAGAAAGTTAACAAGGATACCCAGGAATTGAACTCAGCTCTGCACCAAGCAGACCTAATAGACATCTACAGAACTCTCCACCCCAAATCAACAGAATATACATTTCTTTCAGCACCACACCACACCTATTCCAAAACTGACCACATAGTTGGAAGTAAAGCACTCCTCAGCAAATGTAAAAGAACAGAAATTATAACAAACTGTCTCTCACACCACAGTGCAATCAAACTAGAACTCAGGATTAAGAAACTCACTCAAAATGGCTCAACTACATGCAAACTGAACAACCTGCTCCTGAATGACTACTGGGTACATAACGAAATGAAGGCAGACATAAAGATGTTCTTTGAAACCAACGAGAACAAAGATACAACATACCAGAATCTGTAGGGCACATTCAAAGCAGTGTGTAGAGGGAAATTGATAGCACTAAATGCCCACAAGAGAAAGCAGGAAAGACCCAAAATTCACACCCTAACATCACAATTAAAAGAACTAGAAAAGCAAGAGCAAACACATTCAAAAGCTAGCAGAAGGCAAGAAATAACTAAAATCAGAGCAGAATTGAAGGAAATAGAGACACAAAAAACCCTTCAAAAAATTAATGAATCCAGGAGTTGGTTTTTTGAAAAGATCAATAAAATTGATAGACCGCTAGCAAGACTAATAAAGAGAAAAGAGAGAAGAATCAGATGCAATAAAAAATGATAAAGGGGATATCACCATCGATCCCAATGAAATACAAACTACCATCAGAGAATACTACAAACACCTCTACACAAATAAACTAGAAAATCTAGAAGAAACAGATAAATTCCTCAACACATACAACCTCCCAAGACTAAACCAAGAAGTTGTTGAATCTCTAAATAGACCAAAAACAGGCTCTGAAATTGTGGCAATAATCAATAGCTTACCAACCAAAAAGAGTCCAGGACCTGATGGATTCACAGCCGAATTCTACTAGAGGTACAAGGAGGAACTGGTACCATTCCTTCTGAAACTATTCCAATCAATAGAAAAAGAGGGAATCCTCCCTAACAGATTTTATGAGGCCAGCATCATCCTGATACCAAAGCCTGGCAGAGACACAACCAAAAAAGAGAATTTCAGACCAATATCCTTGATGAACATTGATGCAAAAATCCTCAATAAAATACTGGCAAACCAATCCAGCAGCACATCAAAAAGCTTATCCACCATGATCAAGTGGGCTTCATCCCTGGGATGCAAGGCTGGTTCAACATACGCAAATCAATAAATGTAATCCAGCATATAAACAAAACCAAAGACAAAAACCACATGATTATCTCAATAGATGCAGAAGAGGTCTTTGACAAAATTCAACGATGCTTCATGCTAAAAACTCTCAATAAATTAGGTATTGATGGGACTTATCTCAAAATAATAAGAGCTATCTATGACAAAACCACAGCCAATATCATACTGAATGGGCAAAAAGAGGAAGCATTCCCTTTGAAAATGGGCAAAAGACAGGGATGCCCTCTCTCACCACTCCTATTCAACATAGTGTTGGTAGTTCTGGCCAGGGCAATCAGGCAGGAGAAGGAAATAAAGGGTATTCAATTAGGAAAAGAGGAAGTCAAATTGTCCCTGCTTGCAGATGACACGATTGTATATCCAGAAAACCCCATTGTCTCAGCCCAAAATCTCCTTAAGCCGATTAGCAACTTCAGCAAAGTCTCAGGATACAAAATCAATGTACAAAAATCACAAGCATTCTTGTACGCCAATAACAGACAAACAGAGAGCCAAATCATGAGTGAACTCCCATTCTTCAAAGAGAATAAAATACCTAGGAATCCAACTTACAAGGGATGTGAAGGACCTCTTCAAGGGGAACTACACACCACTGCTTAGTGAAATAAAAGAGGATACAAATGCAAGAACATTCCATGCTCATGGGTTGGAAGAATCAATATTGTGAAAATGGCCATACTGCCCAAGGTAATTTATAGATTCAATGCCATCCCCATCAAGCTACCAATGACTTTCTTCACAGAATTGTAAAAAACTACTATAAAGTTCATATGGAACCAAAAAAGAGCCCACATCACCAAGTCAATCCTAAGCCAAAAGAACAAAGCTGAAGACATCATGCTACCTGACTTCAAACTATACTACAAGGCTACAGTAACCAAAACAGTATGGTACTGGTACCAAAACAGAGACATAGATCAATGGAACAGAACAGAGCCCTCAGAAATAACGCTGCATATCTACAACTATCTGATCTTTGACAAACCTGACAAAAACGAGCTATGGGAAAAGGATTCCCTATTTAATTAATGGTGCTGGGAAAACTGGCTAGCCATATGTAGAAAGCTGAAACTGGATCCCTTCCTTACACCTTATACAAAAATTAATTCAAGATGGATTAAAGACTTACACATTAGACCTAAAACCATAAAAATCCTAGATGAAAACCTAGGCAATACCATTCAGGACATAGGCATGGGCAAGGACTTCATGTCTAAAACACCAAAAGCAATTGCAACAAAAGCCAAAATTGACAAATGGGATCTAATTAAACTAAAGAGCTTCTGCACAGCAAAAGAAACTACCATCAGAGTGAACAGGCAACCTACAAAATGGGAGAAAATTTTCTCAACCTACTCATCTGACAAAGGGCTAATATCCAGAAGCTACAATAAACTCAAACAAATTTACAAGAAAAAAACAAATAACCCCATCAAAAAGTGGGCAAAGGGTATGAACAGACACTTCTCAAAAGAAGGCATTTATGCAGCCAAAAAACACATGAAAAAATGCTCATCATCACTGGCCATCAGAGAAATGCAAATCAAAACCACAATGAGATACCATCTCACACCAGTTAGAATGGCGATCATTAAAAAGTCAGGAAACAACATGTGCTGGAGAGGATGTGGAGACATAGGAACACTTTTACACTGTTGGTGGGACTGTAAACTAGTTCAACCATTGTAGAAGTCAGTGTGGCAATTCCTCAGGGATCTAGAACTAGAAATACCATTTGACCCAGCCATCCCATTACTGGGTATATACCCAAAGGACTATAAATCATTCTGCTATAAAGACACATGCACACATATGTTTATTGCAGCACTATTCACAATAGCAAAGACTTGGAACCAACCCAAATGTCCAACAACGATAGGCTGGATTAAGAAAATGTGGCACATATACACCATGGACTACAATGCAGCCATAAAAAATGATGAGTTCATGTCCTTTGTAGGGACATGGATGAAACTGGAAACCATCATTCTCAGTAAACGATTGCAAAGACAAAAAACCAAACACCGCATGTTCTCATTTGTAGGTGGGAATTGAACAATGAGAACACATGGACACAGGAAGGGGAACGTCACACGCCAGGGCCTGTTTTCGGGTGGGGGGAAGGGGGAGGGACAGCATTAGGAGATGTACCTAATGCTAAATGATCAGTTAATGGGTGCAGCACTCCAACATGGCACATGGATACATATGTAACAAACCTGCACATTACGCACATGTACCCTAAAACTTAAAGTATAATAATAATAAAAATAAGAGAAAAGAAAATTAACAAGGACAAATAAGGCTTTTAAGGATGTATATCTAATTACCCTATTATGTGGAAGATTCTGGTAACATGCGAAAAGAATGGAATATAATCAACAGACCTAGGTTTAAGTACAAGTACCCACACTCATTCCTTGTGTAAATTGGGCACAATGGTTAAACTCTCTAAGCATAAATTTTCTTATGTATAATTGTGACAGCCATGGTCAACAGTTGTATTGAATTTGAATAGCATTGACCCATGTTTTCATATAATGAAGAAAATATTATTTCCCTCCATATTTCCAGGTACTCACTTATTTCCTATGTTTCTCCTAGTCATTTCTGCCCCTGCATTTCTGCTTCTGTTGAATTTTCTCAGTTCATAGATCATCTCACTTTTCTTTTTTTTTAATTTTTTCTTTTTAAATTTTTGTGATTACACAGTAAGTGTACACTTACTATGTGAGATGTTTTGATACAGGCATGCATTGTGAAATATGCATATTATGGCAAATGAAGTATCCATCCCCCCAAGCATTTATCTTTTGAGTTATAAACAATCCAGTTGCATTCTTTAAGTTATTTAAAAATATATAATTGAGTTATGGTTGACTATGTTCACCCTATTATGCTATCAAATAGTAGGCCATATTCATTCTTTCTATTTTTTTTCCCATTGACCATCCCCACCTCCCTGCCAACCCCCACTACCCTTCCCAGCCTCTGGTAACCATCCTACTAATCTCTGTGTTCATGAGTTACATTGATTTTATTTTTAGATCCCACAGATAAGTGAGAACATGCAATGTTTGCTTCTCTATGCCTGGCTTGTTTCACTTAACATAATGATCTCCAGTTCCATCCATGTTGTAGCAAATGACTAGATCTTATTCTTTATTATGGCTGAAAAGTACTCCATTTTGTACATGTACCACTTTTTCTTTATCCATTCGTCTGTTGATGGACACTCAGGTTGCTTCAAAATCTTAGCTATTGTAAACAGTGCTGCAACAAATAGAGGAGTGCAGATATCTTTTTGATATACTTATTTCCTTTCTTTGGCGTACATATCCAGTGGTGGGATTGCTGGATCAAATGGTGGCTCAATTTCCAGTTTTTTGAAGAACCTCCAAACAGTTCTCCTTAGTAGTCATACTAATATACATTCCTACCAACAGTTTATGAGGGTTTACTTTTTTTCCACATCATTGTCAGCATTTATTGTTTCCTGCCTTTTGGATATAAGCCATTTAACTGGGGTGAGATGATATCTTATTGTAATTTTGATCTGCATTTTTCTATATCATGTAAGTACTAAGACTGCAGGGCAGGCTAGAATCAGTTTGTGTTTAGTAAAATGCTCGGCATTGGGGAACTTTGTGAATTTGATCCTTGTGACCACGTAGTGTGAAGCTAAGATACATGGAGAAAGTTGCAAATTTATTAGATATTACTGGTCTGTCCTAAACACAATGTCCTATTTTAGACCTCCTTTGTGCCTGATCCTTGATTTATACAATTTTTTTACCTGCCTTGTTTATGCAGAAAACTTTACCCATCCTTTAAGAGCTAGATCTCCTATCACCACTTTGTGAATGCTTCCTCAAATCCCAGCCAGGTAGCTCTCTCCTCTAGAGTCCTCACTGTCATTTTTATGCAATTCTTGTTTAGAGTAGATCACATTTTATAATGATTTTTTTAAATTTGTGCTTTCCTACTCAACAGTAAACTCCTTATGGGCAGAGACCATGTCTTACTCATCTTTGTATCTTCAGTGCCTATTATTATTTTTTGTACATAGTCTATAATGAATAAATTACTTATGTGCTTCAGTTTACTCATCTGTAAAACTGGAAATAAAAATAATGCCCTCCTATTGGGGTTACTGTGATGAATAAATAAAATAATATATATGTAAATTGCTTAGAAAGGTGCCTAGAATATAATAAGTGACCAATAAATCTTAATCATTATGATTATTATCACCATCACTATGATTGTTAAATTGATGTCAAATAAGCCAGACACAGAAGGACAAATACTACATGATACCATTTATATGAGGAAAGTAAAATAGTAAAATTCACAGAAGCAGAGAGCAGAATAGTGATTGCCAGGAACTGGGGGAGAGGCGGAAACGAGGAAATATTAACCAAAAGTTACAAAGAGTTATGCAAGATGAAGAAATTTTAGAGATCTCCTATACAACAGAATGCTTATAGTTAACAACACAGCATTTTATACTTAAGCATTTGCTAAGAGAGTAGATATTATATAAATATTATCACAAAAATAATTGTAATAAATAAATAAGAGGATAGGAGTAAAATTAATTACTATTAAATAATATTGGAAAACTAGCATTAGAATCCAGGTTGCAAAGCCTGGTGTACATTCTATTCCTCCAGCCCTGGTTACTACATCCTGTGGTACTTCAGCTGATTCCGGTGTCTTTAGGCAAAACATCTTGTTCAGAATCTTTTTAATTCCATTTTCTCCATTTTTCTAGCCAAACTGTCTCATTTCTTTTATATTTTCTTTTCTATTAAGAAAAAAGGGTATCAATAAAGTATAATGAGGTAAAGATTAATTCTTTAGTCGTCATTATGTTTTCATGATTGTCTACAGTGTGTAAAATGACATAATCCAGATAAAAAGTACTATGGTTCTAGAGGGTCTTTTAGAATGGAATATCAAATAGAAAAATCACAGAATATTTACAAATTCTAGATTCTCCCAGTCTTCCAGTCCAAAGGCTTTGAATGTTTTTGAATATGAGCTATAGTAAAGACATATATTTTAAACCATGACTCACTACAAAATGTACACATGCAGAACCACCATACAATATACACATGTATACATAGCTTAAAAAAATAAAAGTTTCCCAAACTTATATATATTCTTAAACATGCTGTGCCATTTTTGACTCTATTCTATTTAAAAACACAAATCATCTCTCCTGAAAGTGACTTTATGACCCCTGATTAGATGGCTGTCCATTATTCAAAAATGCTACTCTTATTCAACCCCTCCAAGTTCTGTTATATTGATAATAAAACGTAGTATAAAGATTTATTCAATGTCACACAACTCATAAGTAAATCATAGCGAAATAATGGGATAGTAAATTCTGTTCATTTCCTAAGATCTGGGAACCCTCTTATAATACCTTGAATAAAGATCTACATCTTGCTTCAAAGCCTAGCACAGTTGGCACTCAATACATATTTATTGAATTAATTTGTTGAATCAATGAATAGTATGTGGGTGCCTCTACTTACAGAGTGAAGCATACTCTTTAGTCTATGAAGAGAATTAAAAAAGGAGTTTCTAGAAATTTATTAAAAGAAGCAATTATGATAAGTGTGATGGAATTCAATGTGCTGGAGCCCAACTTCAATACAAGATGAATCCAGTGTGCAAAATTTGAAAGTCATCACAAAAAGCTTTATTAAGTCTTGGGAAATGGGAACCAGCTATTTAGAGAGTTAATGGAATATTTAAATGTTACATATATTTGAAGGAATTTAGAGTACCCCAGAGGAATTGCCTCAAACACATCCTCACATTAGGTGACTCAATCACATATGTGAAATTTTTCTGTTTTCAGGTCTTTATGACTATTCATTTTTAATACTGCATTAGCTGCTTCTGTCATATAAGTGCTTTCCTTGTTTTACTACTGTTTTTTTTACCACAGTGAATTATCACAGAGTTCAGGGACAGGGACCAGGTTACAAAATTTTTTATACTTAAAATATAACAATAGTGCCTGACAGGTAAGAATATTTTCCCCATTCATTTTCTTGAATTTTTCTTTTATATA
Organism: Nomascus leucogenys; assembly: GCF_006542625.1. Classification (NCBI taxonomy): domain Eukaryota; kingdom Metazoa; phylum Chordata; class Mammalia; order Primates; family Hylobatidae; genus Nomascus; species Nomascus leucogenys. Next base: position 72,153,225 of record NC_044406.1, on the reverse strand, counting down.
CTCCACTTGTTTATTTTGCTGATATCAAAAATGTTTGCAACATTTCTATTTAGAAACGTAGTTGGTTAAAATAAGTAATTCTTTGCAAGATATGATCATTTTATTATTGTTTTCTTAAACATGTATCCCTTTAACATAGATTAATGGAGATAAAATAAATATCTCTTAGCACTGTTAGATTATTGATTTTTTCAAAGCAATGCGGCATTTGACAAACTCCCAAAAATATGAATTTATTTTAAAAATAATAAATGAAAATAATCCATTGAGAATGTTGTGCCTGTGAAAATAGCAACTTAGCCCAAATTTCCAGATGCTTCTTTATGCCAACTGCACCCAAGGAGAGGTGTTCTAATCTCCTAATGCCTGTATGGTCTTTAACAACTTGCAATTTACCTTCTTTTTTATTTCCTTTCCTGCTTTCTACTTTTTATGTACTCTACACCTTTTCTTCCTAGAAAATAAATTAGCAACCCTTTTTCCAATCACTCTTCAAAAGTGATTTTTTATTTACTTCATAACTTTTCTTTAAATTTACTAGCAATTTTAAGTACAATTATTCTAACAGAAAACTATATGTAGAAAACCATTCAACTGAAGGGAAGCACAGAAGTAGGCATATAATTATTAAATTTAAAATGTCTGGGGAAATTGTCACATAGGAGGCAGGAATAAACTGCAGCTCCCACTTGGGCAAAAAGAGCAGCCTGTGGAGACTCACTTTGTGAACTTTTGCTCCAAGAACGACTGCAGGAGCATACCAGGAAAGCTGAGAGAATCCACAGACCCTTTGAAGGAAGCAGATTGCTTCTGCAGGACCAAGGAGACAGCTCAAATACTGTGAGTGCCCAAAGTGTGAAAGTGGGAAACGGGGATCATCTGCCCCCAAACACATACCCTCACTGGGGAACCTAAAGGTCCAAATTATGGGAGAAGGCTTTGATCTTACCTAGAGCTGAGACAATTTAGAGAGCTCAGCAAAATATGGGAGTAGAGGAAGCAGCGGCAAGAGCCCTATGGTCTCTCTGGGTCACCAGGGCAGCCATTTCTGACTTTGTCTCTCAGGTGTCCTTGGGGAGAGCTGCCAGAGGAACTGGGAAAACGCCACAAGGGAAAGAAACATCCAGATGAACATTGTAACAATTCCAACCAAACACAAAGTTTCTTGAACAAAATTCATGGGAGGGGTTGAATCCAGAGTACAGATGCAGGCAGGCAGGGAGGCATGAAACCTGAAACCCCTGCTTGCTTTCTCAGCCAGGAGGCTGGTAGCCTGGGGCAAGTTCTCAGCCCTGCTTGCCCACTGCCTGGAAATAAACTTGGTGCTGTTGGTGGTTGGGGGCATGGTGGGAGTCAGACCGGCCTTTTGGGTTGCATGGGAGCTGGCTGAGGCTCGTAACTGCCGGATTTTTACCACTTCCCTGGTGACCTGCATGACACAGCAGAGGCAGCCATAATCCTCCTGGGAACATAACTCCATTAACCTGGGAACCACACCACCATCCTGCACAGTGGCTTCAGCAAGCCCTGACCAAGGAGCATCTGAGCTCAGGCATGTCTAATCCTACCCCCACATAATGGTCTTTCTCTACCCATCCTGGTAGCTGAAGACAAATGTCATATTCTCAGCCAGGTGTGGTGGCTCATGCCTGTAATACTAGTACTTTGGGAGGTCGAGGCAGACAGATTACAAGGTCAGGAGATCAAAACCATCCTGGCTAACATGGTGAAACCCCATCTCTACTAAAAACACAAAAAATTAGCTGGGCATGGTGGTGGGCACCTGTAGTCCCAGCTACTCTGGAGGCTGAGGCAGGAGATTGACGTGAACTCAGGAGGCACAGCTGGCAGTGAACCAAAATCACGCCACTGCACTCCAGCCTGAGTGACAGAGTGAGACTCTGTCTCAAAAAAAAAACAAGTCATATTATGTGGGAGTTCTAGGACCCTGCCCACTCCCTGATCCTCCGTGTACTACCCACAGCTGATGCTTTCTTAAAAACACAACCTCCTAGCAGGAGGCCAACCAGCATAAAACTAGTTCAAGAAACAACAATAACCAAACTAAGGATCCTCACAGAGTCAATTTCACTGCCCTGCCATCTCCACTGAAGCAGGTGCAGCTATCCATGGCTGAAAGACTAGAAGACAGTTTACATCACAGGACTCCATGCAGACAACCCCCCCCAGTACTAGCCCAAAACCCAGTAGCCCCATTGGGTGGCTATATCCAAAAGAGAAATAGCAATCACTGCAGTTTGGGTCTCTGAAAGCCACATCCCTAGGAAAAAGGGGAGAGTACTACATCAAGGGAGCACCCTGTGGGACAAAATATTCTGAACAGCAGCCATTGAGCCCCAGATCTTCCCTCTGACATAGCCTACCCAAAACATAAAGAACCAAAAGAACAATTATGGTAATATGACAAAACAAGGTTCTTTAACACCTTCAAAAAATCATACTACCTCACCAGCAATGGATCCAAACCAAGAAGAAATTACTGATATGTCAGAAAAGGAATTCAGAAGGTCAATTATTAAGTTAATAAAGGAGGCGCCAGAGAAAAGTAAAGTCCAATTTAATGAAATAAAAAAAATGATACAAGATATGAGGGGAGAAATTTTCAGTAAAATAGAGAACATAAATAGAAAACCATCACAGCTTCTGGAAACCAAGGACACAGTTACAGAAATACAAAATGCACTGGAAAGTCTCTGCAATAGAATTGAACAAGAAGAAGACATAACTTCAGTGCTTGAAGACAAGGTTTTTGAAATAATCCAACAAAGACAAAAAAAAATTTAAAACTGAACAAAGCCACCAAGAAGGTAGAGATTATGTTAAATGACCAAACCTAAGAATAATTGGCATTCCTGAGGAAGAAGAGAAATCTACAAGTTTGGAAAACACATTTTGGGAAATAATTGAAGAATACTTTCCTGGCCTTGCTGGAGACACAGACATCCAAATACAAGAAGCTCAAAGAACACCTGGAAAATTCATCACAAAAAAGATAACCACCTACGCACATAGTCATCAGGTTATCTAAAGTCAAGACAAAGGAAATAATATTAACAGCTGCGAGGCAAAAGCATGAGATAAGCAGATTAACAGCAGATTTCTCAACAGAAACCCTACAAGCAAGAAGGAATTGGGGCTCTATCCTCAGCCTCTTTAAACAAAACAATTATCAGCCAAGAATTTTGTATCCAGGGAAAGTAAGCTTCATAAATGAAGGAAAGATACAGTCATTTCGAGACAAACAAATGCTGAGAGAGTAGGCCACTTCCAAGCCAGCACTATAAGAACTGCTAAAAGGAGCTCTAAGTCTTGAAACAAATCCTCAAAATACATCCAAAAATACATCAAAAAAGAACCTCTTTAAAGCATAAATCCCACAGGACCTATAAAACAACAACACAATAAATAATATTAAAAACCAAGGTCTTCAGGCAACAAATAGCATGATGAATAGAATAGTACCTCACATCTCAATACTAATGTTGAATGTAAACTGCCTAATGCTCCACTTAAAAGATATGTAATGGCAGAATGGATATGGATTCACCAACCAAGTATCTGCTGCCTTCAAGAGACTCACCTAACACATAAGGACACAAATAAACTGAAGATAAAAGGGCAAAAAAAGACATTCCATGCAAACAAACACCAAAAGTGAGCAGGAGTAGCTATTCTTATATCAGACGAAACAAACTTTAAAGCAACAGCAGTTAAACAAGACAAAAAGGGACATTATATAATGATAAAAGCTGTTGTCCAACAGGAAAGTATCACAATCCTAAATATATATGCACCTAACACTGGAGCTCCCAAATTTATAAAACAATTGCTACTAGACCTAAGATATGAGATAGACAGCAACACAATTATAGTGGGGGATTTCAATACTCCAATGACAGCACTAGACAGGTCATTAAGACAGAAAGTCAACAAAGAAGAAGTGGATATAAATTTTACCCTACAACAAATGGACTTCACAGATATTTACAGAATATTCTATCCAACAAACAGAATATGCATTTTATTCATCAGTGCATGGAGCATTCTCCAAGATGGGCCATATGATAGGCCAAAAACAAATCTCAATAAATTTAAGAAAATTCAAATTATATCAAGTGCTCTTTCTTACTACAGTGAAGTAAAATTGGAAATCAACCCCAAAAGGAACCTTCAAAACCATGTGAATACATGGAAATTAAATAATCTGCTGCTGAATGAGCATGGGGTCAACAATGAAATCAAGATGGAAATTTAAAAATTATTTGAACTGAATGATAATAGTGACAAAACTTATCAAAACCTCTGAGATACAGCAAAGGCAGGGCCAAGGGGCAAGTTCAAAGCCTTAAATGCCTACATCAAAATGTCTTAAAGAGCACAAATAGACAATCTAAGGTCACACCCCAAAGAACTTGAATAACAAGAACAAACCAAACCCAAACCCAGCAGAAGAAAAGAAATAATCAAGATCAGAGCAGAACTAAATAAAACTGAAACAAACAAACAACAACAACAAAAAAAAAAACAAGACAAAAGATAAATGAAACAAAAAGCTGGTTCTTTGAAAAGATAAATAAAATTGATAGACCATGAGCAAGAATAACCAGGAAGAGAGAAGATCCAAATAAGTTCAATTAGAAATGAAACAGGAGATATTGCAACCAAGACAACAAAAATACAACAGATCATTCAAGGCTACTATCAACACCTTAATGCACATAAACTAGAAAACCTCGAGAAGATGAATAAATTCCTGGAAATATACAACTCTCCTAGCTTAAACCAGGAAAAATTAGATACCTCGAATAGACCAATAACAAGCAGTAAGATTGAAGTGATAACAAAAAATTGCCAATAACAACAAAAAGTCCAGGGCCAGACAGATTCATAGCTGAATTCTATCAGATATTCAAAAAAGGATTGGTACAAATCTATTTACACTGTTCCACAAGTATAATCATTCTATGAAACCAGCATCACACTAATACCAAAACCAGGAAAGGACATAACAATACCAACAACAAAAAACTACAGACCAATATTCCTGATGAATATAGATGCAAAAATCCTTAACAAAATATTAGCTAACAGAATCCAACAGCATATCAAAAAGGTAATCCACCATGATCAAATGAGTATCATACCAGGAATGCAGGGGTGGTTTAACATATGCAAGTCAAAAAATGTGATACACCATATAAACAGAAATAAAGACAATAATCACATGAACATCTCAATAGATGCAGAAAAAGCATTGACAATTTGAGAAATCCAGCATCCCTTTATGATGAAAACCCTCAGCAAAATCGGCATAGAAAGTACACACTTTAATGTAATAAATGCCACCTATGACAAACCCACAGCTAATATAATACTGAACGGGGAAAAACAGAAAACTTTCCCTCTGAGAACTGGAACAAGACAGGGATGCCAACTCTCACCATTTCTATTCAACATAGAACTGGAAGTCCTGGTCAAAACAATCAGATAAGAGAAAGAAATAAAAGACATCCAAATTGGTAAAGAGGAAGTCAAACACTCGCTGTTTGCTGATGATCTGACTGTGTTCCTAGAAAACCCTAAAGACTCATCTAAAAAGCTCCTAGAACTGAGAAATGAATTCAACAAAGTTACATGATACAAAATTTATGTATACACATCATTTGTTCTGCTATACACTAGCAGCAACCAAGCTGAGAATCAAATCAAGAATTCAACCACTTTTACAATAGCTGCAAAAAAATGAAATAAAATACTAAGGAGTGCACCTAACCAAGGAGGTGAAATAACTCTACAAGAAAAATTAAAAAATGCTGCTGAAAAACATCATAGATGATACAAACAAATGGAAACACATCTCATGTTCATGGATGGGTAGTATGAATATTGTGAAAATGACAACACTGCCAAAAGCAATCTACAAATTCAATGCAATTCCTATCAAAATACCATCATCATTCTTGACAGAACTAGAAAAAACAATTCTAAAATTCATATGAAACCAAAAAAGAGCCCATATAGCCAAAGCAAGACTAAGCAAAAAGAACAAATCTGGAGACATCACATTACCTGATGTCAAACTATACTATAAGGCCGTAGTTACCAAAACAGCATGGTACTGGTATAAAAATAGGCACATAGACTAATGTAACAGAGAACCTAGAAATAAAGCCAAATACTTACAGGCAACTGGTCTTCGACACAGCAAACAAAAACATAAAGTGGAGAAAGGACACTATATTCAACACATTGTGCTGGGATAGTTGGCAAGCCACATGCAGAAGAATGAAACTGGATCCTCATCACTCAACTTATTCAAAAGTCAACTCAAGACACATCAAGGACTTAAATCTAAGACCTGAAGCCATAAAAATTTTAGAAGATAATGTCCGAAATACCCTTCTAGACATTGGTTTAGGCAAAGACTTCATGACCAAAATCCCAAAAGCAAATGCAAAAATAAAATAAATAAATAGGTGGAACTTAAACTAAATTTTCTTCACAACAAAAGAAACAGTCAACAGAGTAAACAGACAACCCACAGAGTGGGAGAAAATCATCACAATCTATACATCTGACAAAAGAGTTATATCCAGAATCTACAAGGAACTCAAACAAATTAGCAAGAAAAACATAAACAATCCCATCAAAAAAATGGACTAAGGACATGAAAAGTCAAGTCTCAAAAGAAGATATGTCAATGGCCAACAAACATATGAAAAAATGCTCAACATCACTAATGATCAGGGAAATGCAAATCAAAACCACAATGTGATACCACCTTACTCTACAAGAATGGCCATCATCAAAAAATAATAATAATAATAATAGATGTTGGCAGAGAAGCAGTGAAAAGGGAACACTTTTAGACTGCTGGTGGGAATGTAAACTAATACAACCGCTATGGGAAACAGTGTGGAGAGTCCCTAAAGAACTAAAAGTAGAACTACCATTTGATCCAGCAATTCCATTACTGGGTATCTACCCAGAGGAAAAGAAGTAATTATACAAAACAGTTACTTGCACATGCATTTTTATAGCAGCACAATTTGCAATTGCAAAAATATGGAACCAGCTCATATGCCCATCAGTCAATACGTGGATAAAGAAATTGTGACATATCTATATCTATCTATCTATCTATCTATCTATCTATCTCTCTCTATATATATATACAATAGAATATTATTTAGCCATAAAAAGGAAAAAAAATAATGGCATTCACAACAACCGGGATGGGATGGGAGACCCATTCTAAGTGACGAAACTCAGGAGTGGAAAACCAATCATGGTATATTCTCACTCATAAGTGAGAGCTAAGCTATGAGGATAGAAAGGCATTAGAATGATATAATAGGCTCTGGGGACTTGGGGGCAAAAGCAGGAGTGGTGGTAAGGAATAAAAGACTACAAATCGGGTACAGTGTATACTGCTCGGGTGATGGGTGCACCAAAATCTCACAAATCACCACTAAAGAACCCACTTATGTAACCAAACCCCACTTGTTCCCCAAAAACCTATGACAATAAAAATAAAAGAAAATATTATACAAAGTAATTTTTTAGTGAAACTGAATCTTGACCTCTGTAATTGAAGGATGGAAAATGAAGTAAAAATAATATTACTAACCAAATGAGTTTCCCTCTGTGATTCTTCAGGACTCTGTATTTTTCTGTTAGTTTTTCTTTGCTTATAAATGTCCAGAGCTAGATTCATCTGGCTACATATTTGCAAGAGAAGAGATTAAATTGTTAGTTTCTCCAAAAATATTAAAATATTTAAAAACAAATAGATTTTATACTATAATTTTAAATTATCAATGTATTATATATAAATTATTTGAGAGGGAAATTTAGAAAACTTATCATATTTTATATAGTTTTCAGTTTATACACACACACATACACATACACACACACATACACACAGGTTTTGTGTTAAAAATTGAGACAAAATAATCTTTGCATCATTTATTTTAGAATTTAATAATATGACTGCCTGACCAGAGATATTTGTTTCTTCAATATGTTGGAAGCAAAATTTACTTTGGCCAGGATTGATTAAACTGTAGTTGTGCAGTTGTCATGTTCATCTCTAAAATTCATCACTTTCTTCAATACAGAAGCTTTCCCTATATGTCAAAGAGAATCATTCTTGATCTTAAAATCTCAGTTTTAAGATTGAGAAGACAGATGCTGTTGCTATTTTTATCTTTATTGCTTCATGAATTTATATATTTAGAGTCTGGAAAAGTCTGGACATATGTTATAGTTTGAGCAAAGTAATTTTGTAAATAAAAAAAAGGTTTTGCAAATTAAGTAACAGGAAGACAAAGAAAGATTAAAAATTGCAAAATACAGAGAGAAAAAAGGGAGCCTATAAAGGAAGGAAAAACATAGACATACAGAATTAACAGAAATATAGATTAAAAAGAGGGTGGAGGAGATTAAAGGAAGTGAAAAAGAGAAGGAAGGAAGAAGGGAAGGAAAAAGGAAGGGAGGGAGAGAAAGAGAGAATGAAAAAAGAAAAAAGGAAACGGAAAGAACTAGAAGGGAGGAAGAATACATTAATAGATAACTATTTTTCATTTCATCAAACTGTGCATCCAGTTCTACTATTGTATTGCCAAATAAAATCATTATTATTATTACTGAAAGTTTGCTGAATTTATATTTATCTAAAATGGATTATATTTTAAGAGTCTTATTATTGTGTGATCTTTGGTGCCACTTACAATAAACTTCTTTATAAATTAATCTATTGTTGCAGGAAGTCAGGGACCCCAAACGGAGGGACTGGCTGAAGCCGTGGCAGAGGAACATAAATTGTGAAAGTTTCATTTTAATATGGACGTTTATCAGTACCCAAATAATACTTTTATAATTTCTTACGCCTGTCTTTACTTTAATCTCTAAACATAAATTGTGAAGATTTCATGGACATTTATCAGTTCCTAAATTATACTTTTATAATTTCTTATGCCTGTCTTTACTTTAATCTCTTAATCCTGTTATCTTCATAAACTGAGTATGTATGTCACCTCAGGACCACTGTGATAATTGTGTTAACTGTACAAATTGATCATAAAACATGTGTGTTTGAACAATATGAAATCAGTGCACCTCGAAAAAGAACAGAATAACTTAGGGAACAAGGGAAGACAACCATAAGGTCTGACTGCCTGTGGGGTTGGGCAAAAAGAGCCATATTTTTCTTCTTGCAGAGAGCCTGTAAACAGACGTGCAAGTAGGAGAGATATCACTAAATTATTTTCCTAGTAAGGAATATTAATGTTAATACCCTGGGAAAGGAATGCATTCCTGGGGGGAGGTCTATAAACAGCTGCTCTGGGAGTGTCTATCTTATGTGGTTAAGGACTGAAATATGCCCTGGTCTCCTGCAGTACCCTCAGGCTTATTAGGGTGGGGAAAAACTCTGCCCTGTTAAATTTGTGGTCAGACCGGTTCTCTGCTCTCAAACCCTGTTTTCTGTTGTTTAAGATGTTTATCAAGACAATACGTGCACAGCTGAACATAGACCCTTATCAGTAGTTCTGTTTTGCCTTTTGTCCTGTTCCTTCAGAAGAATGTGATCGTTGTTGTGCTTTTTGCCCTTTGAAGCATGTGATCTTTTTACCTACTCCCTGTTTTACACCCCCTCCCCTTTTTTGAAACCCTTAATAGAAACTTGCTGGTCTGAGAGTCAGGTGGGTATCACGGTCCTACCAATATATGATGTCACCAGCGGAGGCCCAGCTGTAAAATTCCTCTCTTTGCACTCTTTCTCTTTATTTCTCAGCTGGCCGACACTTAAGGAAAATAGAACCTATGTTGAAATATTGGGGGTGGATTCCCCCAATCATCTATAAGAATTGAATTTTAGGCTGTTAAAGTGGATAACTATGACTTAATTATAGAATAGGCAAGAGTTTTTAACGTTACTCAGCAACTTTCACATGAAAGGTTAGCAGTAACACTATAGTTTACAACAGAAAATAAGAATCACTAAATATTCCAAAGTCAAGAGTGGGGCAAAAGCTATCAATTCAAAGGAGATATCCATTACATTAATAAAATAATTGGCCAGATGTGGTGGCTCAAGCCTGTAATCCCAGAACTTTGGGAGGCCAAGGCTCATGGATCACCTGAGGTCAGGAGTTCGAGACCAGCCTGGCCAACATGGCAAAACCCTGTCTCTACTAAAAATACAAAAATTAGCCGGGCATAGTGGTGCGGGCTTGTAATCCCAGCTACTTGGGAGGCTGAGGTGGGGGGATCACTTGAGCCTGGGCAATGGAGGTTGCAGAGAACCGAGATTGTGCCACTGCACTCCAGCCTGGGTGACAGAGTGAGACCCTGTCTGAAAAATAAAATAAAATAAAATAATTGGAATTATTTACTTTTACCTTATGGGTTTTACATTATACAGGCAAGAGGAACCACAAAGGAAGTCAGAAGATAAAAAACAAAATCTGATTCAAGGACAAAGTTTCCACCTAAATTTTCAGTCTCCCTTTTCTTTTCAATTGTGATATATATGACCTCTGAGGTAAAAATTATCCTTTAATCCTATAGATTAGCAACTTTACCATTCTAGCAGTTGTTTTCTTCATTGAAATATGTCCTTGCTTCCAGCTAAAATGAATATTTAAGGAATAGCAATTTTTATGGAATATGTCATAGGAAGCATAAACAGTATTTTCAAATGCAGGCTGTAAGTTAAGTAAAACATGACACTAAAAAGGAACAGCAAAACTGTTGTTTTCTAACTGTTGGCTAACCAAGATGACTAGCTAAGTAAATATATAAACATTTACATTGGAAGTAAAAACTATTTAAAAAGATATTTTATTGTGAAGCCCAAATATAAACTTGGCTTTGACTGCTGTTATAGACAGCTCAGTTTCTATCCTGAAGGACATCTACCCTTATGTGTTTTGGCAGATCTCCAGGGTCCCCTGGGAGAAAGTAATATCTCCATTTACATATCAAAGCAAATGAAGGATCCAAGCTCAATGGAACTCTAAGGGGATGTGAAAGTATTCTATGAAACAGGAGTTTCAAAAATTTTCCTTCCTAAAGCCAGGCTACCTCCTTTTTATTTCATTTATTTCATTTTAAAATAATCTTTAATATTTGTGGGTACAATGACTAGCACGCTGTAGTATCTTACTGAGAAGCAACCAAGATAAGTCTGAGAAAGAGTTAAAAGATGCTAGGCAAGAGGTTTTTGAATTAAATAACTGTTTTCAGTAAAGATATAGGGAAAAGGAGAAGTCAGTTTAAGGATCTGGGCCCACTCTCACGGTTTTACTGTTTTGGAGATCTACAGAATTACACACAGAAGTCATCAACAGAAGTTCTGCATTTCATGAAAAAGGACTAATACCCCATAACCAAAAGGTACTTAACTTGATTTTTACTGTGTATTGAAGAATATTTTAAACGATCATCTTAACTTTTGTACATTTATTAAAATGCAGTTTCTGTTTAGTAGGATTCTTAGCTTTCTTCTCTTCGCACAGCCTGGAGTACACAGTACAGTATATAGAAACAAATGCTTAGCTGATGTGGAGTTAAAAATCAGGCCTATCAGAGATGTCACCAGCAAGGTTCTCTTGGTCTTTTGGCACTGAGTGCTTCCTATAAAGAAATGAAAACTAAAGGCTAAAGATATGTATGAAATAACAATATTAGGTTGAGGCAAACGTTATTGTAAGAATCTCAACAAGGAGCACATAAAACATTCAGAGGTTGATGTCTTTTTGTCAGATATTCGTGTTTAAAAGTTTTCTGTAAGTATTCAAATAATTTTCTTTCACAATTGAACTGTGTGATCTCTTAACTTTTAACTATTCTAAAATGGCATTTTTGCTTCATTTGATTAATAAGAAATGAAAGTTATTTTTTATTTCATCAAATCAAAACCTTGTTCTTCAATGAAATAGCAATTATAATAGTAATTATGATGATTCTTCACATTCATGAAGTGCTTCTACTTTCTCTTAAAATTCCTTTGACGAAGGAAAAGGAAAGACCAACCAGATTTAGATGGAATGCTTATTTCTCCTTCCACCAAATAGTTAAATGCTTGTTAACTTTTCTCTGTCTCTCTCCCTGTCTCTCTGTCTCTCTCTCTCTCTTAGTTGCTCATGCACTCTTGCCTTCCTTTTGTTTCTCTGCTAATATTTCTTGAATCCTTGGTATGACTCAGGCTTTATACCCTCTTTGGGAACTTTTTTCAGGGTTTCTTATTTGTCTCTTTCATTATTACTATAAACATGTTTAGCATAAATTATGTGTAGGGCCAAGTGCTAGATACTTAAAATCACTGAAGGTTTAGGTATACTCATAACACATTCAATATTTATGTTTCCTATTACTGTTTCCTGTTATATGCTCTTATATTTTTGTAATTTAACACTCCACAGCCAAGAATACAATTTCGAGGCACAAAGGCATTTAAATACATCCTTGAAGTTGTTGAGAATAATTATTTTGCTTTCCTTCAACAAATGTTTGTTGAGCATCTACTATGTGCTAAGCACTGTATTACATGCTAGAGATAGAAATGAAGAATAATATAGTACCTCTTCTCAAGAGATCATAATCTTAGTGATGAAAACAGACATGACAACTGATCAATATAAAGCAATGATAAGTCTGATAATAAAGGAATAACAGAGTTTTATGGGAGGGAACGGAAAGAGCTCACAAGATGCTTGAAGGATGAGTCAGAACAAGGCTCACAGAGGTGGGTTTTAATAAGGAAGGACTTTGCCAAGCAGATGATAATTAATAATAATAATGATAATGATAACAATGTCCTTTATTGGGCCACTACTAGGTCCCAGGCAATAGGCTAAGTATAATGGTTATTACCTCTGTTTTGCAAATGAGATAGCTGAGGTTCAAGAGATTAAGTAACTTCTCCAAGATCACACAGGAAGTAAATAGCAGAAGCAGAATTTAAACCCCAGTTTACCTTATTCTACCTACATGGTACTACTATACTTTGCCACCATTTTATAGTTCTCCTTATAATATGGTTTTGTAAAATGTTATTTTTTTAACCTTTAATAATTTATTTCCAATTTTTTAAATTTACATTTTACTTTTTATTATGTGTGTTAATTAAAAATTAGTTTGAGTGTGTATATATAAAGTATATTCAACAGTGATTTCAGCCCTACCTATCTCTTAGGGTTTTTAGGAGACTCAAATGATAGGAGACTTTTAAAAGTTCTTTGAAAATTTGACAGATAAAACATGTACTTATTATTATTTATAATGTATTTTCCAGCCACAAAAGTTTGCTCAGTTTTTGTCATTTTAAGTTTTACTTTCACTCTAAGGATTACTTCTTTATGTCTGTTGAGTTTACCTTTGCATGTCTGTGGATGTTTCCATGTTCTGCTTCTTTGCAGTTATATTTAATTGATTTACAGTTAGAATTGTGATTTGGCAGTAATTACTTGATCATCTGTAGATGATATCAATCTAACTAATTATTTGTAAACTGGCTGCCATTAGTTACTTTCATTTCCCACTTTTGCATGATTTTGTACACACATGCATGTGTATGTGGTATAGCTCTACAATATATTACAGCATTACTAAAGCTAAGTTTACCTGACTTACTTAAGCTTCATTTTAAGTCACTGTCATATGCGTACCATAAACTTCAGGTCTTTGACATTTCTTTAATGCTCAATCTGGTTGTAGCACAAGTAATTTATTTATATTTTTAAAAAATTTTGAATGCCATTTTCTAACAAGTAGTTACTTTTTGGACACGTTTCTATGATATTTACTAAGAGCTTAGCTTTGCATTATTTGTTTTTAATAGCTTTTGTATACTTCCATTGACTTTTGAAGTATTTATTTCTGCATTTTTTTTTTTTATTTTTTTTTCTGGAGATGGAGTCTTGCTCTGTTGCCCAGGGCCCAGGCTGGAGTGCAGTGGCGCAATCTTGGCTCACTGTAACCTCCGCCTCCCAGGTTCAAGCAATTCTCCTGCCTCAGACTCCTGAGTAGCTGGGACTACAAGCGCGTGGCACCACACCCGGCTAATTTTTTGTATTTTTAGTAGAGATGGGGTTTCACTGTGTTAGCCAGGATGATCTCGCTCTCCTGACCTCTTGATCCACCCACCTCAGCCTCCCAAAGTGCTGGGATTACAGGTGTGAGCCACCGCGCCCAGCCATTTCTGCATTTTTTAACCAGAAACTTATTCTCAGTCTCCCAGGATCTGGATTATAAGACCTTTGAGCTACTTTATTTATTTAAAAAATAGTAAATTCAATGCTGGGCAAGGTGGCTCATGCCTGTAATCCCAGCACTTTGGGAGGTTGAGGCGGGTGGATCACCTGAGGTGGGGAGTTCGAGACCAGCCTGACCAACATGGAGAAACCCTGCCTCTACTAAAAATACAAAATTAGCCTGGCGTGGTGGTGCACGCCTGTAGTCCCAGCTACTTGGGAGGCTGAGGCAGGAGAATCATTTGAACCCGGGAGGCGGAGTTTGCGGTGAGCTGAGATCGTACCATTGTACTCCAGCCTGGGCAACAAGAGCAAAACTCCATCTGAAAAAAAAAAAAAAAAAGTAAATTATTTGTGATGGTTTTAATAGTGAGGAAACTGTCATTTCTCTTTATATTATATATTCAATATTTGCCTCAAATATTAATAAGGTTTATTTGTCCCAAAGATGTGGGGATTAAAAAAAATCATAGATAGGTTTACTATTCACTCTATTTTCCACTCCATTCAAGGCTAGATCTTAGAATTTTAGAACTTCATGGAGTTGTAGACATATCTTTGACTGAATCAGCTTGACAGCAAGATAGTGACTATATTGTGCCCAGAGTGAGAATAGAATTATCCATACTTTCTGATCCTTGTATGGATTTTCATTAAGTTAATTATTTTTTAAAATTATTTTATATATTGGATCTAAATATTGACTTGTATGAAGAAGCTTTTTCTTTTTAAATGAATTTTATCTTATTTTTTCAACTTTTATTATAGAAACAAAGTATAGATGTGCAGGTGTGTTACAAAGGTATATTGTGTGATGCTAAGGTTTGAAGTACAACTGAATCCACCACTCAAGTAGTGAGCATAGTATTCAATAGGTTGTTTCCCAACACTTGTCCCCCTCCATCTTTTCTTTCCTTATTTAATGTCTCCATAATATATCTTGGCTTAAATTAGTGTTTTTTTCCTAATTAACAAACAAAAGTAAAATAGGTAAAATGAATATCTCTTTTTCTCTGTGGATATTTTTAGTAAGAAAATAGTATGATCTATGTTTGAGTAATAAGCTGGTCTAGAGAACTCAAAGCAAAAGTTTAGAATACTTTAGAAGGCTATGTAAAGTTAGGAGTATAAAGAGTCATGATATATAAAGTTCCCCCTCTTCCCTACCCTGAGATCTTAAACAGAGCTGAGAATACAAAAACACTTTGTGGAATACAGCAATAATAAAAAGGAAAAAACAGCTCTATTTATCAAGTATTTCATAAGTAATCCCCACAATCCCTTCCATTATGTGCTGTAAATTTTCTCTAAATTAACCAGCTACAAAGTCAATTAAGGAACTGTGTCTCAGAGTTCTCACTCGTAAGTGGGAGTTGAACAATAAGAACACACGGACACAGGGAGGGGAACAACACACACTGGGGCCTGTCGAGGCGGGTGGGGAGCAAGGGGAGGGAGAGCATTAGGACAAAGCCTAATGCATGTGGGGCTTAAAACCTAGACAATGGGTTGATAGGTGAAGCAAATCACCCTGGCACGTGTATACCTATGTAATAAACCTGCGCATTCTGCACATGTATCCCAGAACTTAAAGTAAAGTAATAATACTGATAAAAGAAATTTGTACTTTACCTTCATAGTCGATTTCCAAATTCTTATACTGTGGAAACTCATTCCATCACTATTGGCTATAGAATTAAATTCAACATGAGTTATATCCACATTATACCTGTTCCAAAGGAACATACTTATTCAAATATCTGAAATCCTTCTTCATATTGTAGTCTAGCCCACATAGATGCAGTATGGAGCCTGAGACCCACTTTTGAAGAAAGGTACAGCAGACAATTTGTTATCTTGTATTATACACTCCTAGGAAAGCTTGGATAAGATCATCTCCATTTTAGCTCTAGAATTCTATCATTTAGAACTATATGCAAGAGAGAAGAGCATTAGATCCCTGAGGAATCGCCACACTGACTTCCACAATGGTTGAACTAGTTTACAGTCCCACCAACAGTGTAAAAGTGTTCCTATTTCTCCACATCCTCTCCAGCACCTGTTGTTTCCTGACTTTTTAATGATGGCCATTCTAAAAAATGATGAGTTCATGTCCTTTGTAGGGACATGGATGAAACTGGAAACCATCATTCTCAGTAAACTATCACAAGGACAAAAAACCAAACACCGCATATTCTCACTCATAGGTGGGAATTCAACAATGAGAACTCATGGACACAGGAAGGGGAACATCACACTCTGGGGACTGTTGTGGGGTGGGGGGAGGGGGGAGGGACAGCATTAGGAGATATACCTAATGCTAAATGATGAGTTAATGGGTGCAGCAAACCAACATGGCACATGGATACATATGTAACAAACCTGCACATTGTGCACATGTACCCTAAAACCTAAAGTATAATAATAAAAAAAAGAGAAAAGAGCATTAATTATGCTAGTTAAACCTGAGAACAACAAAAAATGCCAATTATGTGTAAGCCCTTGATGTGTGTAACCCCATATTGTATTTTCTTAAATTTCCAGGAGAATATAAAGAGATGACAAAGGATCAGTGAACAAATTTTTTTTTCTTGTGGTTTATAACAACCACATGTTATATTATCACATATACTCCCTTTTAGGTGAAAGCTGAGTATATAGCCAGAGGTATGTATTACAATATTTCCAGAATAACTTCTGGGGTATCATCCTGGAACACGTGTATAAATGGATAGTAAATAGTCTCAGGCAACTGAAAAATGGAATCTGCACCCATATTATTACTGACAGAAAGTTGAAAATTTATCAAAAATAAGACCCTTGTTATCAGTTAAAGTGTTAGATTGTAAAAATCAGGGCAACTAAACAATTCTTACATCTGATACATGAGATACATTCCACATTCATTTAACTGAGATTTACTAAGTATACACCACAGGAATAGTCCTGGGCTAGGTGCTGTTAAACACAAAGAAGTACACAGCATGAAAGCTGTACTTAAAGCATGTATACCACATGTAGAGAGACAAAATAAATGTACATTAAAGCTACTGAGTAATTCATGAGTATAAGCAATTACCACAAAGCATAAAGTTATATTAAAATGAAAGGTCAGATTAAAATGATCAGTATTATGTGAGTTCAGAGCAAAGAGAACAATGTGGACTGGCTTGATCAGGGAAGGCTTTCTGAAGGAGGTGAGACTTGAGGTGGACCAAAAAGTGATTCTGGGTGTTAAGGAATTGGATAGATAGCAGTAAGGAGTGGGGGCTATTCAGTGTCTGAAGAAAAATGAATAGTAAATAAAGTCTTAAAAGCTGTACTTAATGGTTGCAGGATCCTGTTTTTGAAAGAAGCATTAGGGAAGAGCAACAAGAGACTAGCAGCCCTAGACCCCTGGGCTGAGTCAGATGCTACCCTGGCTTGGCCAAGGATTGGTCCTGTTGTCATACATTGTGTCTCCAAATTACTTTGTTGAGTGAATTTTATTATTTCCTACTCCCAACTCATCATAAGTCAATCAATTGCCATGTGATCTTTTGCAAATAAATAAAAGGCTTACAGTTAAGCATATATAATATGGCACAGCAGACTTTAATCTTATTTTTTTGAACCAGCCAGACCTATATTTTAAGAAGGATCACTCACAGATGTTTGACAGAAAGAGAAGGGAAAGAGAGAGAAAGAAATCCACCCACTGTGAACACGTTGAATTATTCTTACCAGGGCATTTGTGTGAATGATGCAAGCTGTGCAAAAATATCAATTTTAAGTGTGGCATATTCTGTGCAAGTCTGTCAAAAGACAAATACAGGCCAGGCGCAGTGGCTCATGCCTATAATTCCAGCACTCTGGGAGGCCGAGGCAGGTGGATCACATGAGGTCAGGAGTTCTAAACCAGCCTGACCAACAGGGTGAAACCCCATCTCTACTAAAAATACATAAACTCGCTGGGCGTGGTGGCAGGCGCCTGTAGTCCCAGTACTCAGGAGGCTGCGGCAGGAGAATCGCTTGAACCCAGGAGGCAGAGGTTGCAGTGAGCCAAGATCATGCCATTGCACTCCAGCCTGGGTGACAAGAGTGAAACTTCTTCTCAAAAGAAAATAAAAAAAATAAATAAAGGCCAGGGAATTTTATATATATATATATATATATATATATATATATATATATATATATACATGTATATATGAAGATATTGGTCACCTCAGTGGTTTAAAAGTGTTCCTTCCTGGGTTATGGGCTGTTGGTAAGGTCAATTTTTACTGCCTTCAATGCCAGTGGTAAACTTTCTCCTCATATTGTGGTGGAAGAGCGACATACATCCCCAAAAGTTTTCCAAGCCCAGATGATTGATCTGATAATAGCTTCTTGTCTCCTGGAGTTTGCGATAAGCATTAAATAGAGGAAAGAATAGGGACAAATAGGAAGAAATTGTTCACATCTTCAGTTCCCCATATTGGAAAGGCAGATTCATTAGGTATTCATCCTTTAGCAGAGGAACCTAGGGTTTCTCAATTTCTCCAAGTGAGTTTATTTTTAATGCTAGCTGTTTCGGAAAACCCCTGACATATTCTAGGTTAGTTAAAAGGAAGGAGTTTACATCCTGAGGAAGACTAATTTGGTTGAGGTCTGCAAAAGAGTTATTTATTCTAAAGATGACTGGAAAGTGAACAGGAAACATGAAGAGAAAAAATATACATTTTGGCCTTCAAAGAGTTTTTTGGATTTTGTTTCATAACCCTAATCTTTAACATCAGATTAGAAGCCTCTAAATTTTATTTTACTTTCAGTGGTTAAATAACTATTAATAATATAATAAAGCAAACCCTTCCCAATTTAAAAATGACCTTAGAAAGGAAACAAAAGAAAATGTATTGAATATTTACTATACTATAGGTTTATGCTATAGATTCTAACTTTGATTGGCATACTGGATCCTTGAGACATTTATGTGATTCACACTAACCCTTATTATCATTCAATTATGCCACACTTAAAAAGTAATTCCACTATCACAATGGAATGAGGTTATGGACAATAATGCCCATTTTAACAAGGTGGACCCACCCAGAATTACTATACCATTTTTACTTTTCCCAAATGTGGAAAACCACAACAGTGAGCTGCCTTCCAGAAAATACAATCTAATAGCTAAACTTTATCAAAATTTTACCTGAATACTTTGAAGAAGTCATTTCTCTCCGCCTATTTGGCTTAGAGATGACTGTTGCTTCAGTGCAGGTATATGAATAGTAGTTTTAGAAGAGTCTTTAGTTTTTTCTGAGTCATGAAAAAGCCGTTTGTTGTTCTAAACCTCTCTCAAGTATAAAGAACATTGAGTTCCAGTATTTGCTACTTCCTTCTGAGCAGATGTTTGTCATCTTTTGTTTTTGGAGTCAAATCAGAAATTTTGGCTACCATGTAGGGAATCATATCCACTGAATGTAGAAGTTAGCCAATATTGTGTGAGTGTGTGTGGCAGGCGGGGGGTGGGGGGGCGGGTGGGGGGCTTTCTAACCTTCTAATCCAAACACCTGAAACTTTGCAAGTGTCATATGGACAGTTCTCCGCATTCTGTTTTGTTAATGTGCAA
Source organism: Nomascus leucogenys (assembly GCF_006542625.1). Classification (NCBI taxonomy): domain Eukaryota; kingdom Metazoa; phylum Chordata; class Mammalia; order Primates; family Hylobatidae; genus Nomascus; species Nomascus leucogenys. The sequence continues at coordinate 72,133,347 of NC_044406.1, read as the reverse complement.
ACCGAATGGCATTAATTTGGGATTAAGGAAGTTACAAAATTCCTGTCTTTTGCACTTTCATTCTTATTAAAATCAGTCAACACTGAAAATTCAGAAAATCTGTGGGCTAGCTGCCTTTTTCCATACCTCTCTGATGCTTGTTTAATCCAAGGAGCTGGAGAAAATAAATAATATATTACATATTCAGGAGAGAGCTCCTCGGAAGTTTCTCCTCCCAGCCCTGGCTGTGAAAGGACAATTTTGCTCATTGTAATCTATGTGGACTGCTGCAGCACACGTATGACTTGAACACCATTGAAACTTAGCTCAGTGGTTTTCTTGTTCCATTGCACAAAACAATCAAAGGCATTTTGTTCCATTTGCACAAAACAATCAATAGGCATCCCCTATTGGCTAGGGTTAGACTGCACAGACTAAACTAATTCCGATTGGCTAATTTAGAAAGAGTGACAGGGTGAGTGGTTTGGTGGGAAAAATGGTCTGACAGAGCAGGTAATCAGAATGAGTCAGGGTAGAGTAGGTAATCTGAATAAGGATGGAGCAGGTGATTGAAATGAGTCAGGGTGGAGCAGGTAATCGAAAAAGTTTGCTTTACGAGGAAGTTAAGTTCAAAAGTAGAAGGCAAAGAATTGAATATACTGACATTGATTCTTTCAAAAGAAATTTAGAACTCATATCTAACAGTTAAACAATATGATCTGTATTGTCTGATATAACAAAAAATCCGGACATAAGATGATTCTAGGTTTAGTAAGTTCAGCGTCTCAGTAATACAAAATACCAAAGTTGTTGCTAATGTTTTTCTCTGCAACTCCAGGCATTTCAGGTTGGGTCTGAATAGCAGAATTTTAATTCTGCTACTATGAGTCTTAATTTGTTTGTTATTATATACCAAATATTTTAACATATATTATCTTATTCAATACACACAAAATAGTTCTTATGTATTATAACAGATACTGTTGATTGTATATCCAACAGAAATCCACTCCTCCCCTTCCTCTTTCTTCACAAAACACTATTTTTTACTTATGTAGTACCTTTTTCTTTAGGGCTTTGTATTTAAGATAAGTGGATGTTGTTTCTAATCCAGGGAATGAGTGTCAACTAATATTGGCAAGATAAGTGATGTAATTTTTCTGGCCAGTGATTAGTTTTGTTACAGGCATGGGACTCATTTCTGATCAGTGAGACCAGAGAGAAAGGTTTTTGGGGAGCATTAGGAAAAACTTTACTTGATGGTTAAATGAAAAGAGAACAGATACATGCAAGAAACACCTACCTTTGTTCTTATTCTTCTGGGCTTTTTTATGTCTGAATCTCATCCCTGAAAGTGCTGCAGCTATCTTGCTCCCATGAAGATACCTGAATTGAACTGCTTGGAATGGCAGAGAAAATCCTTGGCAAGGACTTCGGTCTTTTGTGTCAATGAGCCATTGAATTAACTAAACTTAGAATAAACTTATGTCTGCATTTTTTGTTATGTCAGACAATACAGATCATGTTGTTTAAGCTATTTGATTCTGTGGCTTCTGTTACTTTCAAGCAAAAAATATCTAAGTTGATCCAAGTATAAGTACTTTTTGTTGTTGTTGTTGACAGAGTCTTGCTCTGTCTCCCAGGCTAGAGTGCAGTGGCGCTATCTTGGCTCACTGCAACCTCCACCTTCCAGGTTCAAGTGATTTTCATGCCTTAGCCTCTCGAGTAGCTGCAATTACAAGTGCGTTCCACCACATCCGGCTAATTTTTGTATTTTTTAGTAGAGATGGGGTTTTGCCACGTTGGCCAGTCTGGTCTTGAACTGCTGGCCTCAAGTGATAGGACTGCCTTGGCCAAAGTGCTGGAATTACAGGCATGAGCCACCATGCCAGGCTGATCTCGAACTCCTGACCTCAGGTGATCCATCTGCCTTGGCCTCCCAAAGTGCTGGCATTACAAGTGTGAGCCACTGCACCCGACCCTAGTTCAGTTGTTCAGTTTTTGTTGTTGTTGTTGTTGTTGTTGTTTTAGACGGAGTCTTGCTGTGTCACCCAGGCTGGAGTGTGGTGGCACGATCTCGGGATCTTGGCTCACTGCAAGCTCTGCCTCCCGGGTTCACACCATTCTCCTGCTTCAGCCTCCCGAGTAGCTGGGACTATAGGTGCCCTCCACCACGCCTGGCTAATTTTTTGTATTTTTAGTAGAGATGGGGTTTCACCGTGTTAGGCAGGATGGTCTCAATCTCCTGACCTCATGATCTGCCCCCCTTGACCTCCCAAAGTGTAATTCAGTTTTAATTGCTGCTACATTTCCCCTAATTGAATGAATGTGGTAGCATACTTAGCATTTCATTTTACACCAAGAGTCTTTCAAGTGAATAAACAATCTGTGAAAATGTGTTTTGTATTCTCTGTACAAAACCAATATGTTTTGTTACTTCCACTTCACCTTCCACACCCAATCCTTAAGATCATTTTGGGCCAATGAAGGTATTTATGACTATGAGGCTATTAGATTCTCAATTAAAAAAACACAAACTGTAACTTATATACATGCAACACTGGAAGTGAGGGGAAAAAAAGTTTGAATAAACAGTAATAACTAGTGTATCACAAAGACAAGTACAGGCCAATATAGAACAATGATACGATGTTCTTAAAAGAATAATATGGAAAAAAACCAAAAATTTTAGGCTTATTAGATATTATATTAAAATCTCTTGGCTAAACCTGTAAGATGAAGAAAAAAATAATCACTATCTAGATGAATAATTCAAAATGAGATTTTAAAAAGTAAAGTAAGGAAAGAAATCATACATACAATTTGAAAAGTAAGTCTTATTCAGTAGAATTTGATTATACCCTGGGGAAAATCATGTTGAACAAATAATACTTGATATTTTCTAAAATGTAGGTTTTAATTTTGTCAATTAATAAGTTTTAATTTTATGATGCATTTAAAAGATTGTTGAGGGTAAGACTATGTTAATTATACACTGCTCACAATAACAAATACCTGGAGTCAACCTAAATGCCCATCAGTGATAGAATGGATAAAGAAAATGTGGTACATATACGCCATGGAATACTACGCAACCATTAAAAAAAAAAACAAGATCAGTTGGGTGCGGTGGCTCATGCCCGTAATCCCAGCACTTTGGGAGGGGGAGGCAGGCCGATCACCTGAGGTCGGGAGTTATAGACCAGCCTGACCAACATGGAGAAACCCCATCTCTACTAAAAATACAAAATCAGCTGGGCATGGTGATGCATGCCTGTACTCCCAGCTACTCGGGAGGCTGAGGCAGGAGAATGGCTTGAACCTGGGAGGCAGGGGATGTGGTGAGCCAAGATTGCACCATTGCACTCCAGCCTAAGCAACAAGAGCAAAACTCCATCTCAAAACAAACAAACAAGAAAAAAAACAAGATCATGTCCTTTGCAGGGACATGGATGGATCTGGATGCCATTATCCTTAGCAAACTAACACAGGAACAGAAAACCAAACACTGTATATACTTACTTACAAGTCAGAACCAAATAATGAGAACACATAGACACATAGAGAGGAACAACAGACATTGGAAACTATTGAGGGTGGAGGGTGAGAGGAGGGAGAGGATCAAGAAAAATAATTAATGGGCACTAAGCTTAATACCTGCTTGAAGGCCAAGCACGGTGACTCACGCCTGTAATCCCAGCACTTTTGGAGGACGAGGCTGGTGGACCACAAGATCAGGAATTTGAGATCAGCCTGGCCAACATGATGAAACCCCTTCTCTACCAAAAATAGAAAAATTAGCCAGGTGTGGTGGCCATCACCTGTAATCCCAGCTATTGGGGAGGCTGAGGCAGGAGAATTGCTTCAACCCGGGAGGTGGAGGTTGCAGTGAGGCAAGATAGCACCACTGCACTCCAGCCTGGGCGACAGAGCAAGACTCCGTCTTAAAAAACAAACAAACAAACAAAAAACCTGGGTGAAGAAATAATCTGAATAACAAATCCCATGACACAAGATTACTTATGTAACAAACCTGCACTCGTACCCCTGAACTTAAAATACAAGTTAAAAATAAACAAATAAATAAGTTAGTAAAAGTCCATTACTTTTGGTGAAAAACAACATAGCTCTAATACAGATGCTATCAGGAATCTTTTCTTGCATTTTTCAGAGATCTTTGCATGACATTTACTTCCTGTGTGGTATTATCAATTTCTGCACCACTTTCAGTAGTTAAGGTTAAACTCTATTTATTTTCTGTTTCACTGTGGTTTGACTAACTCTTTCGTGTGTTCTTATGTGCACATTACTATTTTACAAAATAAGGAAACCTGAAAATGTTTAGAGGACCTGAAATGATACTTCAATAAACAGACTTTAATTCATATAAAAAATAGTCTATGGATTTAGATCATGCATTGAAAATAGTGAAAATTACAACATAAGGCATGGGGATTTGTGTGATGAAATTAATATGTTTTATAATAACACTATTTTATAAGATATAATTCCATTACAGTGTTTGCCCATAATTTTTGAACTAGGTGATTGCAGTTTATTGAAAAAATATGGTCACAGTGTTTTGTAACTTATTTATCATGAGGTGAATCTAGTCTAAACTGCTGGAATGCAGAATCCTGAAGTAATAAATGATTGGCTTTTTTGTTTGTTTGTTTGTTTTTTGTTGTTTTGTTTTTTTGAGAAGGACTTTCACTCTTGTTGCCCAGGATGGAGTACAATGACCGGCTCACTGCAACCTCCAACTCCCAGGTTCAGGCAATTCTCCTGCCTCAGCCTCCCAAATAGCTGGGATTATAGGCATGTGCCACCATGCCCAGATAATTTTTGCATTTTTAGTAGAGACAGGTTTTCACCATGTTGGTCAGGCTGGTCTCAAACTCCTGACCTCAGGTGATCCACCCGCCCCAGCCTCCCAGGTGCTGGAATTACAGGGGTGAGCCACCACACCCAGCCAAAATAATTGCTGTCTTAATAAGATTTTATTATACAAGAATGGCTAACTAATGTAATGGTTCATTGTATAATCTAAGTATCTCTTGGAAGTTAGTAATGTTATTGACAATTCCAGTTACTACTATTTCAAATGAAAAGAATTTCTTCAAATTGAAATTAATGAAAAACTAGCTAGAAATTACCGTGACTCAAGACATGTTGTCATATTTAGCATTGCTGCAAGCAGAACACAAATAATGTGAAAATCATTATTATGAAAACATCACTGGTGATTTTGGTGAAATAAATATAAGAAATATGTATTAGATAAAATAAATATAACAAATTTATGAATTATTTATTTATTTTATTACTCATCAAAACATTCCTGGCTGGGCACAGTGGCTCACGCCTGTAATCCCAGCACTTTGGGAGGCTGAGGCAGGCGGATTACGAGGTCAGATCAAGAACATCCTGGCTAATATGGTGAAACCCTGTCTTTACTAAAAACACAAAAAATTAGCCAGGCATTGTGGTGGGCACCTGTAGTCCCAGCCACTCGGGAGGCTGAGGCAGGAGAATGGCGTGAACCTGGGAGGTGGAGCTTGCAGTGAGCTTAGATCGCACCACTGCACTCTAGCCTGGGCAACAGAGCGAGACTCCGTCTCAAAACAAAAACAAAAACAAAAAAAAATTCCTGCCTCATCAGTAGAACACCTAGAACTGCACAATAATTGTTAAATTATCTTATTTTTGGAATTTTTCCCAAATCCCACAAGTTTTAGGGAATAGCTTTTTGTTTGCCTCCACTGCCATTGACTTATTTTCAACCCTCAATTATCTCTCACCTTCATTATTTTAATATTCTTCTAACAGCTTTATATATTTTGACTATCATTTTATCAACACTACAGATATAGTTATGAAAAACTCTTCACATTTTATATCTTTGAGAAGCAAACATTCACAGAAGAATGTAGAGATTATTAAGAAGGAAATTCAGTAAGTGTTGTAAAGCACAGATAAGTACTAGATTCTCAAGCATTAAGATAAGTTGTATAATGTCATTGAATTAAGGTCTTTCTGAAAAACTTTTGGCTTTCAGGTCACTGAGTTAAAAATGTTTGTGTCTTAAAATACAATTAGCTTCTGACCCATGTCAAGGAAGAAAGACAAGATGATGAAGATTTTTTGGTACCTGCTTTTGTTGGAATTTTATGTCCTGCTACATTTGTGCAGGAATCTCAGGTTACCAGGAGTAACCTAGTACAACAACCTGAAAAGGGTGTTTTTGCTTTTCAAAATGTCCTTACTTTTCCAAATCCAGTTATATTATATGGTGGCTGTAGGAAACACATTTAGCATACAGGAAATGCAGGATTTATGATTAATGCATTTATTATTATTTGAAAGTGTAATATTATAAAGTCCTCTGTGAAGCATTTCAGATCTTTAAGGAAGTGTATCTTCATGTACACAGTGACGCAAACATACAATCCCTGATGTCTGTACTTTAATTGATATGTACTATATTGCGCTTTTTGAGACTCTGGATAGTCACTTCTTCCATGTAAGTCCATTTAGGGGTTGAGATTTGCTTATATCAGAAAACGTTGCGTCCTGTACTTAAAGGCAGCGTCAAAGAAAATGTTCTGCCTCAACTAATGACAACAATAAAAATAACATGTATTGAGTTACAACCTAAGGTTCAGAAATCTTAAGTGACTTATCCAAGGGACACATAACTAAAAAGTGATAGAGCAAGGACTTGACTTCAGATCATTCTGAATCCAAGTCCATGTTCCTAACCACAATAAATCCTGGTTTCTGATTATGTTTCTTTTGAGACCTGATAGATGAAGGAAATCTCTACAGACCTTACAGAATTTTTCTGTCAATCAGCAATATTTGTAGAACATACACTATTACTAACACATAAGCTTGAATTAAGGTGTTACCATCTAAAATAATTCTTCCTTCAAGTGTATATAGAAAATAATGTCTTTCACTCTAAAACAAAATAAGTTGCCGTGTCATTAACATTTTAGTGTGAAGTAGTTAATCACATGCCTTTCAGATGCAACTAGCAGTTATTGGGCATTTACTACATGGCAGGCACTGGGCTAGACATGTTAACTTCACAGCATTGAGGGAAAAATTATCAAATAAAAATAGCTAACATCAATTGAGTGCATTTTGTAAGCTTTAGAAATTTAGGAATTTAGGAAGTTTTCATATATTTTCTTATTTAATCTTCTGAAAATCCCTGTGAGTTAGGTATTCCTAATCAATAAATGAGCCAATGGAGTATCAGAAAGATTTATAAACTTCTCTTAGGTCACAAAAATAAGGTGTTGTGGGAACTTCATTTTAATTTAAAGATCACAGTCTTATTCCCTAAACCAGGGCTATGGATCGGCATTGATGTTTTTGTTCTGACTGAGTTTCTGTATGTGTACAGTGCAGCAATTTAAAGTAGTATTAATTCAGCAGCTTTTGTCCAGCCTTTCATGAAAACACTGTATGCATTATTTTCATTTGCTGGTCTTAATCTTTATTGTAAATGATAAGGCAAAATTGTACAGGTTAGTTCCTGGTTTTTATCTTAATCCTAAAAGTGACGTCAAGCATAAAGAAAGAAATGTGTCTAATTTAATAATCTTCAGGAAAAGGGTTTTTAGAGGGACCACAGAGCATGCCAAAAAAATGCAGCATACTTCACATTCCTGAGATGGAGGCCCTCGTCTACCAGTAACATTGCACTAAATTAGATTTGTATTCATCTGTTGAATGAAATACTGAAATTTCCTGGGGAAATAAAGCTTCATCCCCCTTTTTCAAAGCCTATTGTTTCTGCAAATACATTGAGCATCTCTTAAGTAATTTCAGCCTCTCATTTATTTAATACATTACAGATGGATATCTGTTTAAATCATTATGGGTCATTTCTGCCAATCAGCAAGCCCTTCAGAATTTAACAGGAAGAAATACATGCATGCTTCATGTAGCCTTAATTTAGTGTGAGAGCCTCCATCTTCTATCTCTGGAAAGCAGTTCTGTCAGCAGGATGAACTTCTGTTTGTGGAAGTAACTTGCTTTGAACATAGCAGAAAACTCACTATCCAATCATTATTGTCCCTCAATCCTGCTACAACGTGCCACAGCAAAAAAGATAAATATTGAGTTAATGCAACTTTTAGCATATTGCAGCAATATTTCTCACCATTCATCTACAACTACATGCACATACAATTTTTTCCTTAAGTATTGGGTGTTAGAATAATTTGTTTGTCCCCACATTTTTCCATGTTAATGATTCCGACAAAAGTTTACTTCGTCTACCATGTAGTTCCATGTTTCACAAATTTTATGTAAGTCTATTCTAAATAAGTGACTGAATTAGGATTCCTCCATCATGGATACATTTCTATAATTGATTTTCTAATCCTTTACTAGGATAATGTATCTCTGAGATCTGAGTATGTTGTTTTGTTATGGTTTATTTAAAATTGTAGATTTTTAAGCTGGGTATTATAAAACAGCTAGAAGAAAACTTAGGAAATATATTTAAAGAATCTTGAATTAATTAAAGTTTTTTTAAAGCAATACACAAAATCTAAAAACCATTAAAATGAGATAAACATAACTGCTTTATAAAATTTATAATTATATTCATTGAAACAGTACCATAAATAAAGACAAAATGCAAACAAGAAAGAGGGAACAGGATATAAAATACACTTCTGACAAGGCAGTAATTTCCTCACTTTACAAAAAAATTCTAAAATTCAATAAGAACGAGCTAAAAACCCTACAGAAAAATAGGCAGAGCATATGTATAGACAGTTTGTAGAAAAATGCAAGTGAATTTAAACATATGAACATGTGAAATGAGGTGCAACATCACTAATAGAAAAATATATACAGTAGGGGATATATTCCAAGACCCCCAGCTGGATGCCTGAAATTGTGGATAGTACTAAACCTTATGAGGACTAAGCTCTGATTTTTTTTTCTTTTATCTTGCCCAAATTCCTTTCTAAGTGGTCTGGGGAGTCATGACCTACAAATCATACATTCTCATCAGATGGGTTTTATTTAACACTGTATATAATTACTTACTTTCCAATCTGACTCTGGCATAACAAGGAAGAAAATCAAAATGTTTTACCCCAAAATATATTTCCTTGCCATACATTGAAATTGCCCTGCAAAATCTCTTATGGGAAAAATCTACATGCCTTCCTAAAATGTCTCATGCCTTCCTAAAATATATAAAACCAAGCTGTACCCCAACCACCTTGGGCACGTGTTCTCAGGATCTCCCTGAGGTCTGTGTCACAGGCCGTGGTCACTCATATTTGGCTCAGAATTAATCTCTTAAAATATTTTACAGAGTTTGCCTCTTTTCGTCAACAATAATCTGGCACCCAAACACGTGGAGTCTCAGAGAAGACTCAGGATCCCGAAGGAGTTGTGGAAACCAGAACTAAGGTACCAGCAGGGGCCCATTGAAGCCCCCCCAAGTTTGAGCTTCTCCTCCAGTGCAATGGGTAAGTCTTCCTGAGCCCTGGACCTCCCTTTGGTTGACGGTCCTTAATTTATTCTCAAGCTGTTTTTTCCTGGGAAGGTGTTGTTTAAGGATCTTAATTCAAGTTAGGAGATGCATTTCTAAAGGGTCTTCTCAATTGCTTTTCTCTCAGAATTAGCTACAAAAAAAGTGAAAACAAGGAGAATGACCCCCTTTCTAGCACTCCTTAGGTTTTATGGCACCTCTACTTGAAGTAATATGGCCTTTGTGCACATTTTACACTAAGGAAAAAGACTCCTCAGGTCGACCTAAGGTTCTCTTTCTCTATTTTCTTTTCTTTCTGCTTTAAATCTGCTGTTACTTTTCTACTAAGATGAAAACCACTGTTCAGATCTAATAGCGTTTTTTGCAAGCTGGCAAAATTGTACTTGTCTCATGGCTAAAGTACTGAAGTAATAGCTATGAGAACTTTGTGTGTACGTATGCATATGGGTGTATATATATAAAGGCCTTTATAATAGATTTCTATAATTTTATGTTCAAATGGCAATTAAATTCATTTTAATTTCCCTCTAGCACACCAGACTTTCTCCCCATACCTTATGATGTAAATTTTGCTATCTGATCTTGATCTGAGTTGTTTCCTTTAATATGCAAATTTGGGGCTATTTAGGGAATGACTGCCTAGGGTGATGCAACATGTTATCAAGAATTTGAAAGTCTAAAATAGAAATAGAAAAAAAAAGGAAAAAGGAAGTATCTTATGAATGTATGAAATACTTCTGTCGGCATGCCTAAACACATCTGTATATTTTTGTGTGTGTACACAATATTTTCTTTTTTCTTTTTGTTTGATACGGAGTTTTGCTCTTGTTGCCCAGGCTGGAGTGCAATGGCGCGGTCTTGGCTCACTGTTACCTCTGCCTCCTGGGTTCAAGCGATTCTCCTGCCTCCTGAGTAGCTGGGATTACAAGCATGTGTCACCACTCCCCACTAATTTTGTATTTTTAGTAGAGATGGTGTTTCTCCATGTTGTTCAGGCTGGTCTCCAACTCCTGACCTCAGGTGATCCACCCAGCTCGGCCTCCCAAAATGCTGGGATTACAGGCGTGAGCCACCACACCCAGCCCACAATATTTTCACGAATAAAAATATATGAAGAGCTCTAATTAACTGGCTTTGAAAAAAGAGCTTAAATCAGATACTTTAAAAAAAAAAAAAAAGGAAGACTAGTCAAATTGTAGCAGGACGAGCCACAGACAAAACCTCTCAGACACCGAGTTGTAGAAGGAAGGGCTTTATTCAGCTGGGAGCACCAGCAAGCTACTGCCTTAAAATCTGAGCTCCCGGAATGCACAATTTCTGTCCCTTTTAAGGGCTCACAACACTGAAGATTTCACATGAAAGGGTCATGACTGATTTGAGCAAGCAAGGGGTACCTCAAAGGGGCTGCATGCACCAGTGGTCAGAGAGAAACAGAACAGGGCAGGGAGTTTCACAATGTTCTTCTATACAATGTCTGGAATCTATGAATAACATCGGTTTCTAAGTTATGAATTGATTTTTAACTACTGGGTTTAGGCCAGGCAGGCCCAGGTCTGGTTTCGGGCCTGGCGCCAGGCTGCCTGTCTTTGGTTTTACTTCCTTGTTGTTTTTTCTTAAAACAGGTACTGAGTATAAAACAATATGAGAGGGTCTCTCTCTTCCTTCAAAATATTTTTTTCAAGTTCACGTGACTTAAAATCTTTACTAAATAAGCTGGCTTTTTAATTTTTTTTAATTTTTTTTATTTTTGAGATGGAGTCTCCCTCTGTCGCCCAGGCTGGAGTGCAGTGGCACTATCTTGGCTCACTGCAACCTCCACCTCCCGAGTTCAAGTGATTCTCCTGCCTCAGCCTCCCAAGTAGCTGGGACTATAGGCGCCCGCCACCATGCTCGCTAATTTTTGTATTTTTAGTAGAGACGGGGTTTCACCTTATTGGCCAGGCTGGTCTCGAACTCCTGACCTTGTGATCCGTCCACCTCAGCCTCCCAAAGTGCTGGGATTACAGGTGTGAGCCACTGCACCCAGCAAGCTGGCTTTAAAATTATTGGTAAAATAATGATGTCTTTAGAATTGTTAGCATTTTGTTTGCATCTATTGATCAAGTAGTTTCATGTTTAATTCCTGCCAAATACTATAAGACTTGCCAAGATTTGCCATAAGGATTATAAACTATAAAACCCAGCCCAAGACAGAATAATCTTTGCTTATATATGATTATGAAATATTTTTGGCTTAAATAAAAACAGCTAAATACTGAGTTATTGGTATCAATACTCTTAAAACTAATCATAAGCTTTGTTACTTAAGTAAATACCTGAAATCCACAGCTATAAAAATGGTTAATAGAAAAATAACTTTAAATATTTGCTATCACAGTTTTTTTGTAAATTATCTAGGTAAACTTAATCAGGTAAATGTAATGGAATAAATACTTGTAAACAAACTTGTCATAATTTAAGATCTAAGGTTATTAATTGATATTAAGTATCTGGGCAATTTCCAATTTAACTTACAGGAAAACATTTTTTTAAATGTTCCTATTAAAAGTAAAATATATTTGTCTAATTCAAGGCTTATTTAAGGGTTATGTATAAAACAATATAAAGGAATCAGGAAATAAGAGATGTAAAGAAAGTTAAAGATATAAAGATGTATTTTTGGTGAAAAAAAAGTAAAAGGGACAGTCATTTTATATAAGAAAAAAATATTGCGTGGTAAATCTTTGTCCTAAAATAAAAATGATGGGGTTGTATAAGAAAGAGAGATATTTAAGACAAAACAGTCTAAACACATTGTGAATGAACTATGTAAGTCATAATAAGGTAAGTAAAATAAATTTTTTAAAGGGGCTGTATAATTCAGTTGGCTATAATTAAAAAGAAATCATAATAATATTTCTAGAGATGGCTATTTAATATTAAAACATACACTAATACAAAGCTAAATAATTGTTTAAAACAAATTTTTATTACAAATATTGATTTACTTTGAATGCAAGACGTTTTTAAATTTTTAAATTCTATAATCTGTTTCTTTAACATTCTTCAAGTTGATATCTTAAAAGTGCCACTCTTTCTTTTAAAAAGGCCTTGAACGGTGGTCCTTCACCTTTTTTTTTGGCTCCTATGACTTTCACTAATTATCTAAAGGAGAAAAATTGTTTTTGAAAACAGGCAAAAAAAGTATCTTTTGAACATGACTTTTATTCTGCATGCCTATTATATCTCTATCTTTATATGTGTCATATAGAAGTGATATTTCACTACCAAACTACATGAAAGAGCTCTAATCAAGTAATTCAAAAAATGTAAGTGCTTATCAGATTGGTAATAGCTAGCTCAGATGCCTTTTAATTTACATAACCTTGGTAATCTTTTAAAAAATTAAATTTGGTAAATTTAATCTTAAAACGCTTTTCAGTAATTTAACATCTTAAAGTCATGATAAAACCTCAGTTTTTTTTTCCCCACTGGAAATTTGGGTTACTAAAAGTTAAAAATAGTAGGAGCATAAAAATGCTTTCGGTAAAATTTTATAAAACCAAAGGATATCAATTTTCAAAGAAATGTAAGGTTTTTGGTTAAGAAACTATTTAAGGGTTGCTTTATAATGAAGGAAATTCTACAGATAAAACTAAATTGATTTTGAAAACCAAGCTCTGCCAACAAAAGTTAACTCTGAGCACTGTGGTTACCAAGAAAATAGTCGATATTGGGGAAGGGCAACACGGAGTAACTAGTTAAAACCAAAGCGTGTAATATAAAGAAATTGTTCCATTTGGTAGATTGGTGTAATTCGGCTTCTAAAAAAAAAAAAAGTCTTTAGTGAATTGTAAAAATAACCACTTTAAAGACAAAATTTTTAATTTTAAATGCTACAGAATTTAAGAGCATGTTTGGATTAACATAGGACACACAGCTCATTACTGAACAGTCACTGAGTATATGTGATCCAAATGCACAGGGGGTTATTCCTGAAAAAGCAATCAGCCTAGTGGGCCAGATAATGCCATTATAAGGTCTGTTTGCCCTGAAAAAGAGACTGCCCAACTCTCCCTACAAAATACCAAGTGAAATACCCCAGAAAAACCAGTCAATCTGTTTCTTACGCAAGCCATGTTGGAACAGCTTTATGATAACGGGGATATCCTCCCACCTAATCCCACCTAATCCCACCTAATGTGTCTGTTACCCTGGTCATGGTAAATTTGGGGGTTAAGGGGGCCGCTTTTACATGGGTGCCCCTCCCACAGAACCATAGGTCTTTTTAAAAGCCTTATCTAATCTGCTATCCCTCATAGATGCAGCTCCCTGCTGGGAACCCAAACCCTTTTCACAAGAAAAGGCAAAATGGTCTGGGGGTTAAAAAAAAAAAAAAAAAAGGCTTCCTGGGACCAGAACATGAAAACATACAGATTCATAAAATTATAAAATATAAGATGTTTAAACAAGCTTTATGTAAGTTAGTTGTAACCCCTTTTTGTCTTATAAAAATGGGTACTAGGCCAGGCGCGGTGGCTCACGCTTGTAATCCCAGCACTTTGGGAGGCCGAGGCGGGCGGATCACGAGGTCAGGAGATCGAGACCACGGTGAAACCCCGTCTCTACTAAAAATACAAAAAATTAGCCGGGCGTGGTGGCGGGCGCCTGTAGTCCCAGCTAGTCAGAGAGGCTGAGGCAGGAGAATGGCGTGAACCCAGGAGGCGGAGCTTGCAGTGAGCCAAGATTGCGCCACTGCACTCCAAATCCAGCCTGGGCGACAGAGCGAGACTCTGTCTCAAAAAAAAAAAAAAAAAAGGGTACTATATCTAACTGAAGGGTGGTTTTCCCTTTCTAGTACTATAAAACTGAAGACGTGTAAATCGGCTCATGTAAATCCTCCACTGGATAGTTTTTTGTGTGAAGCATTTATCAGGGCTGATAGCAAAAACTGTAAATACTTTTCAATAACAACAACTGAGGTAGAGAAGTTCTACATGATGGGTCATTTACTGCCTTGCCGTGGAATATTAACTAAAGCTACTCCTATATTAATGAAAATAATGTTTCCCAAAAAGTTCCATGATAAAATAAAAATGGTTTACATAAAATCTTACTACCTAATAAGCAGAGAGCCTCTTTTCTAGGACTAATCCTAAGGAACTGCTAAATTCCAGAGTGCCTAATAGCTCTCCTGAGCTGTTTGGTTTGTAAATGACATTTCCAAGGTAAACAACATCTTGTCTTAAAAGCTGCTGCTCTCGTTAAAGGAGAGTCAGGAAAATCTTTTTCTTTTAAGTTATTTGGGTAAAGTATGTTTTTGTAAGCAAATTTACCTTTCTGAATTCTACAAAATTCAAATTGCAATTTTATGACAATATAGTTACCTGCATAAGTTCAATGATATTTTTTTTTTAAAACAACTGGAGACACTGGTTATTTTACCAAGACTGAAACTAAAACAGTCTATTTTTAGATAAAGTTTCAGCAAAACGAAATTTAAAGAGAGTCTATACAGCCAATTTCTTGCTGCATTTTATGCAAATAATCAGGCAAGCATAATAAGCCAAAAACTAACCTTGCACACAAATTGGCCTTGCTGTAATATTGTCTTTAATAAAAAAGGCAACTAAAAAAAAATGTTTCAAGGGTAAAGTGTAACACTTCATACTAAATTTCAGCCTTAATTTTTTTTTTTTTTTGAGACGGAGTCTCACTCTGTCACCCAGGCCGGAGTGCAGTGGCACAATCTTGGCTCACTGCAACTTCTGCATCCCCGGTTCAAGTGATTCTCCTACCTCAGCCTCCTGGGTAGCTGGAATTACAGGTGCCCGCCACCACACCTGGCTAATTTTTTTGTACTTTTCTTAGAGACCTGCTTTCACCATGTTGGCCAGGCTGGTTTCGAATTCCTGACCTCAAGTAATCTACCTGCCTCAGCCTCCCAAAAGCCCTGACTTTTTAAGTGCAGATTAAAGCATTATTTCTTGGCTATAATAATCCTCTAAAAAGTACCGGATTATAATTTTTCTTCATGTTTTTAGTTGGTGCCCTAATGGAATAGGTTCCTCTTTCTGTTTTAACATACAAATTACTCTTATAGCTGTCAAACTATAAATGTTATTTATCTCTTTTTGTTTTACTTCCAAGGAAACCAAAATCATGGTATTCTAAAGGCCAGAGATATGAATCTCTGTCATTTGGCATCCCACTGGGATCGGATCTGTTTCACTACTCTGCTGCTAAAACTATACAAGCTGCCTCCCTCTAGGCCCAGGGACTACTGCGGAAGAGATGGGTGCGTTAAAATCGTAAAGGCTGGGTTTGAGGAATAAAATTAGGACAAAATCAAACCCTCTAAATCAAGAACAGGGTACCAAAAAAAAAATGCCTAAACAGCTGGTAAAACAAGTTTAGTTGCCTTCTAAAGTATGATGTGTCACTTTTGCATCCACCCCAACCATAAAAATTTTCTGCTTACTATAAAATTAAAGGAAAATATTTGCTAACAGGATAAAATAACTTTTAACAAAGCCTCCTAGGTATAATACACCCAATTATAAGTTGTGAAGATAAATATATATATATATATATATTTTTTTTTTTTTGAGAAAGAATTTCACTGTTGTTGCCCAGAGTGGAGTCCAATGGCACAATCTCAGCTCACCGCAACCTCAGCCTACCAGATTCAAGCGATTCTCTTGCCTCAGCCACCTGACTAACTAGCTGGGATTACAGGCATGCGCCACCACACCCAGTTAATTTTGTATTTTTAGTAGAGGTGGGGTTTCTCCATGTTGGTCAGGCTGGTCTCGAACTCCCAACCTCAGGTGATCCTCCCGCCTCAGCCTCCCAAAGTGCTGGGATTACAGGCACGAGCCACTACGCCTGGCCTGATAAATACATATTTTTAATTATTTTTCAGAACAATGTTTATGTTTTATATAGCTAATTGCTATAAGTATGTAACAGAAACCAAGCTTACAGCTCAACACATAAAAGTTAAAAATAAGTCAGTCTTGTAACTTTGCCTTTTGGTGTTTTTTTTTTTTTTTTTACTTAAAATGATAATTTTAAGAGGTAATTAATGCCTGTCTACATCTGTTCCTAGATGGCCTAGAACAATTAATTGGCTATCAGTCTTTTAACTCTTATGGCCCTCAGCCATAGGGCCTGCCTAAGAAAAATAACGCTGTAGAATTACGTGGCTTCTCCTCTGACAAAACCTTTTCTCTCCCAAATACCAGTATATGGTGCAATACAAAAGTTGAGAGGCTGGGTGCGGTGGCTCAAGCTTGTAATCCCAGTACTTTGGGAGGCCGAAGCGGGTGGATCACCTGAGGTCAGGAGTTCAAGACCAGCCTGGCCAATGTGGTAAAACCCTGTCTCTACAAAAAATACAAAAAACTAGCCAGGCACAGTGGTGCGTGCCTGTAATCCCAGCTACTTGGGAGGCTGAGGCAGGAGAATCGCTTGAATTCAGGAAGTGGACGTTGCAGTGACCCAAGATCATGCCACTGCACTCCAGCCTGGGCTACAGAGTGAGACTCCGTCTCCAAAAAAAAAAAAAAAGTTGGAGGATAAAATAGGTTTGTCTACTATTAACAAGTCTATAACAATTTACACCAAGGACCAGGCATTTCTTGCATTTAATTTATACCCTCCTCAGGATGCTATACCTATGGAGATAAATTGGCCACAACAGAGATTAAATTTATTAAATTCTAATATAATGTTGGTCCCACAATTTTCAAATAATATTTATCACAGCGTTCAAATAACCCTTAATAAGGAGGGTAAACACATTGTAAATCTGATCAAAGAATATAGTGATGCATGCAGGGTTTTTTGTTTGTTTGTTTGTTTCTGCTGATTGGGTTGTTTACTGCCCTCAAATTCTACCTATAACCTTGGACACCCAAATCTTCGTTATCTTTTAATGTTTGTTACTATATTTACATTAAATATTTCTTGTAAATGTTATGCCAGATATAGCAGAAAGAAAGGCACAATTCAAGACCCGGATCATTACAGCTCAGAAAATAGATCTGATCCAGGATTTTTTAGACTAATTCTTAGGCCTGACTCCATCTCACCTCTTAAGCAATTGGCTATTATATCTGGTCAGACTATGTCCTTCCACAATTATCCAAATAGTAAATATTTGAAACTATTACCATCAAATCAGAGGACTCTAGGAACAAGCCTTCCTCGCATAGTGGGATCTCATCAAACGACCAGATCAAACACCTCTAGGGATGAGCCTCCTAGAGCCATGGAACCTGTTTCTGTTTTGCTCTCCTGCGTGTGTATTCTGTGGAACGCTTTTTGGCCAAGAGTGGGGACTGAGGACTAAGCTCTGATTTTTTATCTTGCCCAAATTCCTTTCCGAGAGGTCTTGGGAGTCATGCCCTACAAACCATAAATTCTCATCAGATGAGTTTTATTTAATCCTGTATATCATGACCTTGGTCTCCACAATCCTTTATCTTTAACCTGAACATTCCTTGCTATGGATCCCAGGTCTTTAGACAAACTCAGCCGTCAACAAGAAAATGTTTAAATTTACCTATAGCCTGGAAGCCCCCCACTTTAAGTTGTCCCGCATTTCTAAACCAAACGAATGTATTTCTTAAATGTATTTGATTGATGTCTCACGCCTTCCTAAAATATATAAAACCAAGCTGTACCCCAGCCACCTTGGGTAGGACCTCCTTAGGGCTGCGTCATGGGCCATGGTCACTCATATTTGGCACAGAAATCTCTTCAAATATTTTACAGAGTTTGACTCTTTTCATCAACACCTATATGCACTAATTTTTTTTCCAAACATGCATACCTATGATAAAGTTTATAAGTTAGTCACAATAAGAGATTAACAATAATAATTGATAATAATATAAAATTTTAACTTTATACCACAATAAAATTTCTCTCTCAAAATATCTTATTGTACTGTACTCACCCTTATTCTTGTGATGATGTGAGATTATAAAATGCTTATGTGATAAGATGAAGTGAATGATGTAGGCATTGTGACATAAATGGAAAATTCCAGAAATAAACAAAATTCACAAGTTTTAAATTGCTTGCCTCTCTGGGTAACTTAAAATTCTCACACCACCCTGCTCCATCCCACTCAGATTGCCTTTAAGCACTTAGTAGCCATTTTAATTATCACATAACTGTTTTATATCACAGTGTTTGTGTTCAACTAACCTTTATTTTACTTAATAATGGCCCAAAGCACAAGAGTAGTGATGTAGTGATTTTCCGACCAAGGTTTACCATGAGTAACTGAAACCTAGGAAAGCAAAACCATGCATAAAAGGGGAGACTACTATGCAAATGAAAACTGTAAGATGCCATTTTTAGCATATAATTTTGACATTATTTTAGAATGCTCTATTACACACTGTGTTGTAAAGCCTGTGGAGAAATAGACACTCTGATAAGTTGATGGTAGGACTTAAAATAATACAGCCTTTTTGAGAGCAACATGACAATATTTACCAAAGTAAAAAAATGTACTTACTGTGAGCCCCAGATATTTCATTTCTAGGAATTTTAACTTTTTGCCATAGATAGTTTACTGTGTTCATATGAATCATGCACAATTACATGTTTATACTTAAAATTATATTTACATATGTATGTATATATATACATTTACATATATACACATATACCTTCAACTATATGAAGAAAATTATAAAATATCTTTGGACAGATACTAGTACCAATGGTTGTTTTGAAGTAGAAAGGTAAGCCTGAGGGGTGGGGTTGCTGGGAAACTCAGAGCCTGAAGGTCATTCATTGAAGAAAGAGATTTGATTTTCACTGGATTCCCTTTTATATTCTTTGACTTTTAGCATATGCATTATATATTCAGTAGTATATTTAATTATTCGGTATGCATACATATTATCTATTACAGATGTTTTAAAAACTAAAAGTGTCTGGTTTTGGTGCCTAGATATCTGAGCATCTAAACTAACAAATGAATGTTGTGTGTGAATTTAACAAATGATTTAAAAGCGATGGTCAAATTGGAAATGCAAAGATTTAAAGGAAAAAGTTCTTAGTCTAGGACCAGTATGATGTACAGAGGGGGGCTTTGATGAGAAAAGAGTATAGATTTAACATTCAAAAAATTATAGCCTAAACTTCTAGCTCTATTATTTACTGAGTATGTTAGTCTGACTCAAGTCACTAATCTCTATGAGCCTTACTTTCCACATCTGCGACTGGAATAAGAACACCTGCCCCATAGTGTTTTCTAAGGGATTCAATGAGACAATACATGTAAATTGCCTAGTACAAAGCTAGTAGCATAGCAGGCATTCAATATATGTTCATTTGTAATTTTAAAAGTTATTATCAAAATATCTCTAAAGAATGACAGGGAGATGTGAGTTTATTTTTTCTTGGTATTATCCCTAACTAGGCACGGGTAAGGCAAGCCACTTATTTAAACACTCTGAACCTTATGTTTCTCGTTTGTAAAATTAGAATAATTAGGCCGGGCGCGGTGGCTCAAGCTTGTAATCCCAGCACTTTGGGAGGCCGAGGTGGGCTGATCACGAGGTCAGGAGATCGAGACCATGGTGAAACCCTGTCTCTACTAAAAAATGCAAAAAATTAGCCGGGCGTGGTGGCGGGCACCTGTAGTCCCAGCTACTCGGAGAGGCTGGGGCAGGAGAATGGCGTGAACCCGGGAGGCGGAGCTTGCAGTGAGCTGAGATTGCACCACTGCACTCCAGCCTGGGCAACAGAGTGAGACTCCGTCTCAAAAAAAAAAAAAAAATTAGAATATTCCACCTCACCTACCCCACAGAGTTTTGGAAGATTAATCAGAGGTTCTGTATTGAAGAGCTTTGAGTATTAAAATACCAGAAGTAGTATTATCATCCAAGAAAGATTAAATTATACTCTTTTTATACATCTCTGTTGATGAAGAAGATTTCACAAACTTCCCCTAGATGTTTTGAAGCTGTCTGTGGACTTCCATTCTGTTTATGATTCACTGGTAGAGAGATATGTTAAAGGAAGTATACAGAAAAAAATCTCTTTCCACAAAACTCAGTCTACTACATACTTTCTCTCATTCCTCACTGCTCTTTTCAGGAACTGAAATCTGCAGAAGTGCTTGACTTCATTCTGAACTTCCTTGCATCACTTGGTTGTTTGACTGCCTAGAAGGAACTAACTGACAGAATGCAAATATTTTATCTGGTTAGGTAAAACCATTAACTCATTATAATCCACTTAGCTTAGATTACTGTGTGAATTACTAGCATTTAAAGAGAATAGAAGACTGAGGAAAAATGTAGGAAAGAAACAGAGCATGGAGCCTGTCAGAAGAGGCTCTCTTCTGCTGCGGTAAGGATAGGGTTCACTGGGTAGCAAAAGGTAATGGTGGAATATCCCAGAAAAGGAATGAAATGTTGGAAAATAAAATGGATTATCTTCACAATGTTTCCCAGAACCACACCAAAGATCTCAGGCCTTTGAGTGCCTGAAGGCCAAAAACTTGTAAATAGGCTCAGAAGAATAATAAAGTTTCGAGACCCTACATGACCTTCCTCAAAAGTTTGAATCCTCTCTAGAAACATTTTTAACAAGTGATGGGGCTATATTTTTACTTGATTACCATCATTAACAAAGAACTCAATACATTCCCAGGCAATGAATTACGTCTTTGTTCTGTTCATGAACATTGGAAGGTTTTTCTCTTAAGTTGGGCTGTGCAGTAATACAGATATTATTGCTATTTCATGTAAGAGTTCCTCAGCTCTCTGAAGACAGAAATCAGGGACATGTGGACTTCTCTTTACTCTAAACTCCAAGTTTCACCAACTCTTTTTACTCTGATTTAATATTCCTTTACCTTCCAGGTGTAGTCTAAGCAGTATAAGGTACAGAAGGCCTATCAGCTCCTTTTTTCTGTTACCTTTCCTTATATTAATGATTAATGTAGCATCTTGGAAGTGAAACTATGCCATTCTACTTTCTCACATTGTGCTTACTATTGAAAAACACCCTTGAGTTTTTTTTTTTTTTT
The DNA here is from genome assembly GCF_006542625.1 of Nomascus leucogenys. Classification (NCBI taxonomy): domain Eukaryota; kingdom Metazoa; phylum Chordata; class Mammalia; order Primates; family Hylobatidae; genus Nomascus; species Nomascus leucogenys. The sequence continues at coordinate 72,111,796 of NC_044406.1, read as the reverse complement.
TTGCTTGTTTGTTTTCCAGATTGGTTATGACTAAGCTATGCCTAACGTCTTTTACTCAGGTGGCCAATTGTGTGTATGTGTGTATGTGTTTGTATATATGTATATACATGCATATATATAGTGGTTATTTGGGGCTGAATTTGGAATATATATCTTATAATTCTTTGTACAGTTTTCCAAACCTATTTTCTAAATTATCTACAGAGAACATGCTCCTGGATTACAACATTATAAATATTGAAAGTTATAAAAACCAAACAGATATACTATCCTTTTGGGGAGGCCTGAGTACTTAAACTACAAATCTTGATAGCTCCTCCAGACCTTAGCTCACTTTTTCTTGTAACAAAAAACTGAGTCAGCCATTGCAACACCTCAGCAGGGGGCAGAATATTGATCTCTGCTTGGAAGACGACAGAAAGATAGGATACTATCTAGTGAGTATAGAATTGTGCTTAAGATCGTGGATGTCTCACGTGTCCGTGTGAAGAGACCACCATACAGGCTTTGTGTGAGCAATAAGGCTGTTTATTTCACCTGGGTGCAGGCGGGCTGAGTCCGAAAAAGGAGTCAGCAAAGGGTGGTGGATTATCGTTAGTTCTTACAGGTTTTGGGATAGGCGGTGGAGTTAGGAGCAATGTTTTGCGGGCAGGGGGTGGATCTCACAAAGTACATTCTCACGGGTGGGAGAATTACAAAAAACCTTCTTAAGGGTGGGGGAGATTACAAAGTACATTGATCAGTTAGGATAGGGCAGAAACAAATCACAATGGTGGAATGTCATCAGTTAAGGCTATTTTCACTTCTTTTGTGGATCTTCAGTTGTTTCAGGCCATCTGGATGTATACATGCAGGTCACAGGGGATATGATGGCTTAGCTTGGGCTCAGAGGCCTGACAGTAGGCTCTAGAACCAAACTGCCTGTCTCTGTAAGCGACTCAGGACAAGTTATTTAACTTCTCAGTGTGTTCTCATTTTTCGTCTGTTAAATGGGAATATTTATGTAACATGCCTCCTAAGGTTATTTCTATGATTAAATGAGCTAAGACAAGCAAAGTGCTTAGAATAGTGTCCAGTATATAGCAATTGCTCAATAAATTATTGCTATTATTATTATTAATAATAATAATAAACCACAAGGACTTGAGCCAGTATATAGTGTAGGATCCAATATGTGAATTTGTTAGGATCTGCCATAATTTGCATGTTTTATAAGAATGTGGACCTTGGTCACATAGAAGAACTACACATACCTGCATTTCTCATTTCTGAAAATAGGATGCTATATTTTCCTCCTTTTTCTTTCCTTTGTTCATTCTTCCTTCTTTTTTTTTTTTTGCTTTTCTCTCTTTCTTTCTTAATTTATGATTTTTTTTCTAATTCATTGTGTAAAAAAGCACTTATTTTGAGATCACTACGGTACATAATTTATTGACTTGACTGTATCTAGAAATTTAAGTACTTCTAACTTTTCCAACTGTATATACACCAGTCATGAACCTAGAAATTCATGCAAATTGGATATCTTTTGTTATATTTTTTTCTTTGCTACATATGCCTGTCAAGACATCAATGAAGCAGCCGATGGTATTTCTTCCCTTGCAGTTTCCAATCTCAAGTAGAAACCGCAGTTCAAAGGGAATAGTGATCTAAATGGTTTTGAGTTTAAGAAAAAAAAAATCCCAAACAATTCTGTTTCTCCCAGTGATGATGTATACTCTTTAAAAGCTTCTTTTAAGCTCATTTGAAGACTACCCGGCATTGCACAGTGTATAATCTCCACTTAAGATCAAATCATCTCATTCATGTTCAATCAAAGAAAGGATTGGTGGTAAAGATAATTAGGACTTCTCATTCCCTTGGGGTGGTCTAGCCAGAAATGACGCTATCTGAGGCAGTCCTACTGAAACAGTTTACTGAATATAGCACAAAAGACTTGAAGTACTTTCACTCTAGTCCTTCCATTCCACCTAGCCCAAATATCAACATGGTATTTAGAATTCTCACAATGGTTTCTAACATTTGACCTATTTCATTTTGATTTTCTGTGTGGTCTAACTGAAGCAGTGTGAACACGTGAAAAAGCATTGGACTGACAGGAGACTTTGTTTCGTAGTTTGAAGGGTTTTTCAGTGATAAAATATTTTTGAAGGCTTACTTTTATTTTCTCCTGGATTTGCTTTGTAGCTTTGGGCAGGTAATCTCACTTTGCTGAGCTTCTGTTTCCTCTACTGTAATACCAACATGATTACACAACCAGATGATAACCTCTAGGAAAGAAGAACTAACTCTATATCATACTTGGTTATAACATTGTAGCATCTAGCATAGTACCTTATACTCAGCAGGCCATAAGAAAATATTTTGTATTTGGAAATACTTGTCATGTTTTCCTCAAAAAATTGTTGTGAGGAATAATTGAGATACTAAATGTGAAAGTTATTTGAAGATGAAGAATTACATAATTGATATTTTGACCTACAATTAAGAGTAACTAATATTACTTTGGCTTTTTAAAGCAATTTTATATACATTTTTTTCTCTTCATTCCATGAAGTGGATGATTTTATTATTTCAGTTTATAGATGAATAAATTGTGTCATAGGAAATTACTCAGCTAGTCAGGAATAAAAGAGAAATACTGCTGTAGATTTTTGGAATTGCTCTGAATTTGCTTTTCTATTCTAATTTGGTCAATCTTATACTAAAACAAACACATGAAATATGTAATACTTGGCCTACAAGATGAAGTGCCATTTACTTTTAAAGGTAGTATGTGGTTTCTTTTTCCTCTCTGCTTTCACACTTGATTTGTAAAAGTCATTGTTAAAGCTGCAGCATTACTAAAGATGCAACTCATGCTTTTACAAAAGCTGAATTGCAAGCTGACAGGCATTGGATCAAGGGCACATTCTCAACAGCAGAAGAAAAAGAAAACACTTCTTGTTCTAACATATAAACAAAGAAAGACTCCCATTGTAAGTTTTCCAAAACTTTTGGGAAAGACAGTTTCATGTTGAGTTCTCACGTTGAGTATGCTGGTATCTATTGTCATAGTTTAAATGAAAAAAAATACACCAATTCTACAGAAATTAAACTTCTTTATTTTATTATTATTACTTTTTTTAGTGGCCAAGGGCTTACACTTAATGGCCTCTGAAGTCATGCGTTTTAATTTCATAGTATGTGAACTACCCTCCTCCAAAAGCAATTCAAAATGGTATTTTTCTCAAGTCAAGGACAAACACAGGTGCTTTATGGGGAATGATTCTGAAAAATCTGTTGTTTGATAGAGTACGGCTTTATTTTTCTTGAACCTGGTAGGCATCTTGTGTCACTCGGAGGAAAAATGTTCCTTCTCCCCAGCAAGGTTACTGTTTGCAATGAGCATTAAAAGATAGCTTTAAGCCATCCACAATTATGACCTTGACTAGGAAAATGTAAGTTAATAAGGCTTCAACAAATTATGGTCTTTTTGGTCGATTTGCCTAGTGAACTGTTAATTGTAAAACTGAAAGACATTATGTTCAGATTTCTCTATCACATCTTTTGTGTTTTAACAGTGACACTTCATTGAGTGCAATTAACAAAGCCTAGGAGATTTATTAACACACTTCTTCATGGCCAATGATCCATTCCACTTAAGACATAACACTGTAAAATGCACATTATCTCCTTTTGGCACTTACAATAATGCTTCATGAACTAGGAAGGCATATGTTAAACCAGATAAAATAGCATTATTAGCTGACAAATCTTACAATTTATTAGACAGTTAATTTATCAACTTAAAAGACACTTAAAACAGCTGTGAATTTAATGTCTTTTTAATGTATCCAGTAAAACTTGCATAATTGCCTGTAGTGCAATTTATTTTTAGCTATGTTGCAAAATGTCTGCATTTACTGTTTACATCTTCTTTAATTTTTCCTGCAAGGGTCATCACATCTCTGCCTGAGCCCTAACAGCAAAGGCCAATAATCAGACAAAAAGCCTCCTCGAACAAATGGTTCCCCATGAATGAACTATTCAAAAGTGCAGGCTGCTTGGGACCCAGTAATTGTTAGCATTTTATCTCCACCCCAAGGGCAAAGGCAGAGATTCCAAAAAAATAAAATTCAGGAATAAAACCAGGGTGCTTGAATCAGTAGGCTATAGTCTGGTCAGGGGCTCTTTCAAGCCTTCACATCAAAATCAGGCAGCAACTACTTGTCTGAGCATTTGTATTTGAAGCCCATTTCGAACTACAGATCTGGAGAATGAACAAGGCTTTCAGACTACATTAGCAAGGTTGTTTCATTTTATAATTAAGGTAACAACTCCCTGTTGATCAATTGGTTTATTCCTAAGTACTGCACTAGTGAAGCAAGAGTGCAAGAGAAATGTATGAGAGATAAGACACATTTCATGGCTCTGACTTGTCAATTGTTTCTGTTTGTTTATTGCTCTTTAATTTAATGGAAACTTCATTAAAGCTTTATATTTTCTACAGAATCATTCACAGTAATGATGTCTGGGGGAAATGAGGCTAGTTATTATTAAAACGAAAAGTCAAACAGTGCATATTGTGCCTAATGAAACAACTGAAGATTTGATCTTTGGTCTTTAAGAGGGTTTGCAATAGCCTACTAAAAGACACTGCTGATTACTAGTTGTAAAGTTTAACTTCTTTCTCCTCATCTCATGTAAGCTTGCCCACAGCTGGAAAACTGAGGCATGTGTTCATTTTATAGATGATGAGTGATAACCAAATGCAACTTTTCCTTTCTACTTACTTGAAGACTTCTTATGGTTTCTGAACTTAATCTAAGTCTTTTAGGCTGCTTTTAAAACTTGAAATTACAAAAAATGAGGAAATATATGTGCCCACATGTGTGCACACATGTAGCATTAAAATAACTGGCAGAATTACATATTTGTTGGAAGAAGAGAAGTATTTCTGCTCTTGATTGGCCAGCATGTCAGGTAGCAGGATTAATGATATCTGAACTTCACATCCAGTCCCTACTTATTCAATACTGAAGCCAATATAAATTAAGCAAAAAGGCAGAAAAGAGAAATTTATACATTTTGCCTTTGATTTTCTAATTTGTTTTCCATTGGTGTGTGTTTTTCTCTAGAAACTTGCAAGTATCTGTGTGCTGCTGAGAAAGATCTATATTCTCAAAACTTAGTGAAAGAGGAAAAAGGCAGCATGGCTAAGAGGAGAAGCTGTTATACTGGGGTACATGAGTCAATAGTGAGAGACTTTCTGTAGACATGCAAAACAATGCAAGACCACGTTAAGTCTGAATTAAATTGTTCTAGTGAAATTCTTACGTAAGTGAGAAGTTAGTTCTGAGGAGACTCAGAAACTCTGTCATAAGGTACTGACTTTATCATCTAGCCAGAATAATCTGAATGATTGTTTTACATAATTTATACTTGCTTTTTTAAAAACTGGACCGATTGTTATAAAAATTGAGACCTTTCATGTGTATACACTTAAGTCTTTACATCTTGCTTTACATATTCACAATAGCCCTGCAGGGTAGATATTATTATCATCACCAGTGTATAGATGAGAGAAAAGAGACTCAAAGTGACTTGCCAAAGATCACTTATCATGTAAATCTTAGAGCTGGGGTAAAAACTCACAACTGTCTTTTAATCTCATTTTTTCCTCTCTATTACTGCTGCCTGAGACTGGCACCATAGAAAAATATTACCTAGATTGAAGATCTGGTTAAAGATTTTTTTTTAAGTAAAAAATTACTACCTCTATAAAAGACCTCTAATTACATTACTTAATAAAAAAGCATACACACAGAGCTCTACATCTTCTAATACTTACTTGATTGGTTGTTCTGAGAAAAATAAAATAATCAGTTATAATTCTAAAGCTGTCTCTAAGAGCAAGTTGAAACATTTAACTAGGTTTTATCCAAGAAGTAGAAATTTATATCAAACCTATGATTCTTTCTTTCTTTCTTTCTTTTTTTCTTTCTTTCTTTCTTCTTTTCTTTTTTTTTTTTTGAGGGAGTCTTGCTCTTTCACCAGGCTGGAGTGCAGTGGCGTGATCTCGGCTCACTGCAACCTCCGCCTCCCAGGTTCCAGCGATTCTCCTGCCTCAGCCTCTTGAGTAGCTGGGTTTACAGGCTCCTGCCACCAAGCCCAGCTAATTTTTGTATTTTTAGTAGAGACGGGGTTTCACCAAGTTGGCCAGGATGGTCTCAGTCTCTTGACCTCATGATCCTCCCTCCTCGGCCTCCCAAAGTGCTGGGATTAAAGGCGTGAGCCACCGCACCCAACCCTGATGGTATCTTTTATTACTCTAGTTAACCTACTCCTGACACTAAGAAATTGGGAGAAACATTCTACTCAAAGGAAAATATCCCCCCGTTTTTAATTTCTAACAGAAAAATTTACTTATCTACATGTTTTCAGATTCAAGTTTTAAAAAGGCATAAACCACTGAGTCCTAGGTATTGTCACTCTGTCTCTTGCATTCTAGATATGAATATACTGGTTCTTTAATAAATGTATCTTAGTGACAGACAGTATAAACGTGTGTATATGTGCGTGTGTTTCTGCATGCATCATGTGCACAGGTGCGCATGTTCAAAATCAAGAAATAAAGAATAGCACACTGAGGTTAATAACAATATTTATTCCCTTTACCTACATTCACTAAAAGGATGCACTTGTCTGTTTCATTTTTAATTAATTTTAAACATTTATTAGCACATCCTTCTCACAGGCAATAGTCGACTAATGATAATTGCTTTATAATCTGATGAGGCCAGCACTGCGGACAATTTTACAGCTATAGTGAAAATGGTAAGAGCATCATCATTTTCCACATTGTGGTCTAATTCCAATTTGTTTTAGATATTTTCTTTTGGGAAAATCAATCTGCCAATTAGTGAATCTAATAGGGATATTTTAATGAAGAGCTTGAAGTTTTAAAGAAATAGATCAGCCCACATAATATTGGTACTACAAATCTTTCATTCACTGAGTTTAAAAGCTAATACCTTTAATGAAGCTTCAATTGTATGCCAAAAACTTCTATGTCTCTGACACGGAAACCAAGCAAAGTAATGAATTAAGATTTCACTTTAAATCAAAGTAAGGCATCACTGCTTCTTTATATTTTGGGTAAATTCATTCATTCTTCTTCCAAATGGAAGGCAAGCTCCAAAAATACATGAGTTCTTTTAGGTGCTGTGTGTCTGTGCGAAAATTATATACCTCTCCTGTCTTTGTGTTACATGAATTTAGAATGAGAATGTCTGATAAGACTTTTAGTTCTTGAGAATCAAGTTTTATCATAATAGTGAAATCATCAGTGAGCATTGAAAGACAATAGGGCAGAATATATAGGGACCCAGGTTCTAGCTCCAGTTTGGCCTCAAAACAAGAACATTACTTTAGAAAACATGGTTTAACTTGTCTATCAGTTTCTTTAGCTACTAAAAATGTGAGGATCAAAAGGAAATGATTTGAAAATCTTAAAACTTATATGAATAAAAGGTATTTATATGAGTAATTAAAGTTATCTAAGTTACTTAACTGCAATTTTAACTTTAAAACTATTTTAATGCATATAATTGTATTGCCTTACCATACCAAAAATTATTATAGTGTCTTTTTATAAACAAGTTTATATTAGGTTATTTATGCACAAAATACATAGATATAAAATATTATTCTTTCATAATTTGAGCCAGTGATTTTAGGCTCTAGACTCATAAACATTATGCATACATTCTGAGGACGCTGTTTGTAATTTCATAGGTAGTCTTTGTATTCCAATGTTTTCTAGAAAAAAATTATAAACTATAAATAATATGACAGATCGGCAATTTCTTACACAACTAAAGGTACAATTACCATATGATCCAGCAATCACGCTCCTTAATATTTACCCAAATGAGTTGAAAACTTACACCCACACAAAAACCTGCACATGGATGTTTGTAGAAATTTCATCTGCACATGGAAGTTTATAGATACTATATTTATAATTGTCTGTCAAAACTTAGACACAACCAGGATGTCTTCAGTAGGTGAATGGATAAAGAAACCGTGGTACATCCAGACAATGGAATGTTATTCAGCACTAAAAATAACCTGTCAAGCCATGAAAAGACATGGGGGAAATGGAAATGTATATTAATAAGTGAAAGAAGCCAACTTAAACAGCCTATATACTATGCTATACCAATTATAAGACATTATAATTATAAGACATTTTAATTACTATACTATTCCAATTATAAGGCATTCTGGAAAAGACAAAAAGACAGTGAAAAGATCAGTGGTTGCCAGGAGTTGGCAGGAAGGAGTGATGGATAAGAGCAGCACAGTGGACTTTTAGGGCAGTGAAACAACTCTGTATGACACTATAATAGTGGATACATTTGTCTAAATTCATAGAATGTACAACAGTGAGAGTGAATCCTAAGGTAAACTATGGACTTAGGGTGATAATACTGTGTCAAAATAGGTTTACCAATTCTAACAAATGTATCACTCTGGCTTGGGATGTTGCCAGTGGGTGCTATTGGGCATGTGTGGGTATAGAAAATGTGTGGGAACTTCCTGTGCTTTCTGTTCAGTTTTGCTGTTAACATAAAACTCCCCTAAAATAAAATCTATTTAAAGCAAAACAAAACAAAATAGATTGAAAAAAAATATGACTGACTCTGTCAGCAGCATCTTAGAACAAATCAAACATGGGCTATTCATTCTGACATTATTTTTTCAGTCCATCGGTTATTTCCATGCAGTAGTAAGCAGCATTGTGTTTGGAGAGGATAGCATGTTTTTGCCAAGAAGCTAAAAAGCCTCTTACATCTAAAATACATCTCTCTTTTCTAAGCAATGTAAAGCAATGAGAAGAATATGCCAGTTAATTGTACTTTTGGTGGTTGTTATGGGTTGGATCATTACCCCTGCCAAATTTATATTTTGAAACCATAACTCCCAGTGCTTCAGATTGTGGCTGAATTTGGAGACAGGACCTTTAAATAGGTGACTAAGTTAAACAGAGGCTCTTAAGGTGACCCCTAATCTAGTATGACTGGTGTCCTTATAAGAAGAGGAACTCTGAAAACAAATGGAGACACCAGGGGCATGCACTTACATAAAGACCATGTGAAAACACAATAAAAAGGTGTTCATCTGCAAGTCAAAGAGAAAGGCCTCAGGAGAAACAAATCTTGGGAACACCTTGATCTTGGACCTCTAGGCTTCAGAACTGTGGGAAAATAAGTTCCTGTTGTGTAAGCCACCCAGTCTGTGATATTATGTCATGGGGGGTCCTAGTAAGCTAATACAGTGGTGTAAGAGGCATAAGATACATATGGGTGCATGAAGAAGAGTGCATTATCTAATTATCCAAAAAAGAGACATTTCTGAGTTCTGGAGGGTTTCACTGCAGTTTAGAAAAAGGAAAGCTCACACAAACATGGCACCATTGCTACCAGAGTATAATTCCAAGTGGTGTTTACTTGGCTACCTTCAATGTTTGAAGAAAGCCCCAATCAACACTGAAAGAATACTATATAACTTAGTTCTCAGAAACTCAGGCAGTTAGCAGAGCTTTCCTGAGAGCAGTAACAGTTTTTTTTTTTTAAAGTTTCGTATTTTTTGTCCCCTATTGACTTTAATGTTATATAATTCTTAGGTTCTTTGGAAAGATCTTTTAAATGAGTTGCTATAAGACAGGTACACTCCATGAAAATAAAATAACAATAAGTTATTGAGCATTGGACTCACCAATTTATATAGATGACCTAATATATTCTCAGAAAACACAATGAACTAAATATTATCATCTTCTCTACTTGCAACTGGAAACACTGAGGCTTAGAGAGGCTAAGTGATTTTACTAAGGTTATGTAACTATTATGTGTCACAACCAGGGTTTGAAACAAAGTCTGTCAGACACTGAAGCCTGTGTTCTTAAACATTATGCCACAGTGCCACACATTTTCTCTTTCTGTGGTTGCCAGGTTTGGCAAATAAAAATACAGAATGTCTTGTATTTTACCTGACAACCTTACCTTTGACTAATAAGTTTAATGTTATAATATGTTTAGTTTGATTCAAAAAAGGACTTAAAAATCAAGTTGCATTTGAGTTTTGGAATTGGGAATTAACAGAACATCCATTATCCTTGGAGTATAGGGAAGGACTGATTAAGCTCGTGGGAGGTAGTTGAAAAATAGACAATGCTTGAAGGTTTTGTTCCATCATGCTCTTTTCCACATTCCCAAGAGAGTCAAGGTTATCTTTATCCAGAAGTGGCACTTCTCTTTCTTTTTCACAGATTGACAAGTAAAATATGGAGAGTATGAAAGAATTAACATAATAAACAATTTCTCTTTTTGTGCTAAGTCAATGTGACTACTGTACCACATAGTAGCTAGGTTGCTGTTTCTCCTCTCAACTGTGTAGGGAATTATATCAGATTATTATAGGTGTACTCTTCATTTTCATCATATGTAAAAGACATATAGGGGACATCAACAGTATCCTAGGTAAAATTAGACTCAATAAGGTATTAAGAAATGCCCAAGGCCCTGCCAGGCTTAAGGAATATAGCCCAGGATCATAGTGTAACAATGTATTTACACATCTCAGTAGAACCAAGACGTCATGGGACATTAAAGGTCCATAAACTTCTGGGAGAATAAAAAGGAGATTTGGGAGACGTAAAGATGAGTTTATCATCTCAGTGAACAGTCATTTTTCTGAGTAGTATATGGGGCCAAATGTCAAGAAACTACAACAGGCAACAGGAAGATTGCTTTCACTGAAATTGGTTAGAGTTACATGTGCTCCTACTTTAGGGACTAGCAGATAAAGGAGACTACACCAAAGAAGAATAATGATCCCTTCCTTCCAGGGTTATAAAGTGCTTGATGTGTGTCTCTATAAAAATGGGAACCAGGCCTGGCACAGTGGCTCACGCCTGTAATCCCAGTACTTTGGGAGGCTGAGGTGGGAGGATCACGAGGCCAGGAGTTCGAGACCTGCCTGACCAACATAGTGAAACCCAGTCTGTACTAAAAATACAAAAATTAGCCCGGTGTGGTGGCATGCGCCTGCCATCCCAGCTACTCGGGAGGCTGAAGTGGGAGAATTGCTTGAACCTGTGAGGTGGAGGTTGCAGTGAGCCTAGGCCACTCCATTGCACTGCAGCCTGGGTGACAGAGTGAGACTCTGTCTTAAATAAATAAATAAGTAAAGAAATAATAAAAAAGGAAACTAACATGAGACACAGAATAACTCAGGAACATTAGAGAGTTGTCATACCTAATGGCAGGCAGCTAGGTGCATTTAAAAAGCCAGCAATTAGCTGTTTGTATCATCTTATATCCTAGGTGAAAAACCATTATTTTTATCATAAAGAATACTACTTATTAACATCACATATTCAGTAAACATTTGGAGTACCAGTCATGGGGGATAGAGTGAATAAAAGGAGTAGAGTACTTTCAAAACTGAGGAGTTCAAGAGTTGGTCTACAGTCTTAATAACCTAGGCAAAACTACAATTTTTATGAGAGTTTGCTCACTTCCAGTACTTTCTGTATTTTGCTTTCTGGGTGCCTAGGACACACTCACATTTTAAAGACATCCGGGTTGATACTCTGCTTGTCTCTTCCATCTTCCAGAGTTTCCCTTCAGTCCTTCGACTTTGTACTCAGTTCTTTAAAACTTTTATTTTTTTAATGTCTTTGTCAGAGCTAATTTTTAGAAGGAAATAATTTGACATAAAAGAACAAGCAATTGATAACACCTTATTATGTAGCATGGACTTTCTGGAGGTATTTGAATTTTTAGAGTATATTTGATTGTAGCACGAAGAAGTGAGTCCTTAATGGGAAAAAAATTAAATAATGACACACTATATTTAGGGATCAGATTGTTTTGTGGTATACTTCATTCATGAGCAAGACCATTCTTATTAATCATCATTGCATGTATAAGACCTTTTGAATCCAGTGGCCAATACAGTACTTTTAAGCAAACAGTAGAAATAAATACCATGGGCATAAATTCCATGACCCTTGTTTATCTGTCCACTGTAAATCCAGATAATGTCTATACCAATCATTCCCAAGTGTCAATTCTAATCTAAGTGCCAAAAGACCTATGTCACAGAAAAATTAGAAAAATATGAACAATGAAGTGAGTAATAGTATAACAGTAAATAAATGTTGTCATTGAGATTATGTCTATATTGCATTTTTTGGTGTTAAATAACCTTTGTTGTATCATGTCACAGTATCAGCAGGTAGCATTAAAAATGTAACTATTTGGCAGAATGAAAAAGTAGCAGCTTTGTGTTGGTCTAATAATATTGTCTTAAGTTGGTCTCATTTGTGAAATTTCTACATCTGGGAATTGCTTTTCTACACAACTCTAAAGCAATTTGTCAACTCTTGGAATTCCACAAGTGGTGGTAGTGGGTGGGGATGGAATGCTGAGTGGTAGAGAGTGGGCTGAAGAACTGGAGAAAGAGAGATTAGTCAAACTTCCAAAACAGCCAGCTGACTGAACTTTTGCCTCAGAAATGACTTTGGCTTCCCAGCCACTAAAAGGGCCCTACAGTGTCTGTCTTTGGAGTTTAGCCATGAAAGATAAGTGCAGTTTTCATCCCTTTCTTGTACCATGCATTCTAAAGGCTTGAACATGCTTGGACATTTTCTCCTTGAAAAGAAAAATATTGACTGTGGGCTTGTCATAAATAGCTGTTATTTTATTTTTAGATATGTCCCATCAATACCTAATTTATTGAGAGTTTTTAGCATGAAGGGCTGCTGAATTTTGTCAAAGGCCTTTTCTGCATCTATTGAGATAGCCATGTGGTTTTTGTCTTCGGTTCTGTTTATATGCTGGATTATATTTATTGATTTGCGTATGTCGAACCAGCCTTGCATCCCAGGGATGAAGCCCACTTGATCATGGTGGATAAGCTTTTTGATGTGCTGCTGGATTCAGTTTGCCAGTATTTTACTAAGGATTTTTGCATCGATGTTCATCAGGGATATTGGTCTAAAATTCTCTTTTTTGGTTGTGTCTCTGCCAGGTTTTGGTATCAGGATGATGCTGGCCTCATAAAATGAGTTAGGGAGGATTCCCTCTTTTTCTGTGGATTGGAATAGTTTCATAAGGAATGGTACCAGCTCCTCCTTGTACCTCTGGTAGAATTCTGCTGTGAATCCGTCTGGTCCTGAACTTTTTTTGGTTGAACTAAAGAGCTTCTGCACAGCAAAAGAAACTACCATCAGAGTGAACAGGCAACCTACAGAATGGGAGAAAATTTTTGCAATCTACTCAGCTGACAAAGGACTAATATCCAGAATCTACAATGAACTCAAACAAACTTACAAGAACAAAACAAACAACCCCATCAAAAAGTGGGCGAAGGATATGAACAGACACTTCTCAAAAGAAGACATTTATGCAGCCAAAAGACACATGAAAAAATGCTCATCATCACTGGCCATCAGAGAAATGCAAATCAAAACCACAGTGAGATACCATCTCACACCAGTTAGAATGGCCATCATTAAAAAGTCAGGAAACAACAGGTGCTGGAGAGGATGTGGAGAAATAGGAACACTTTTACACTGTTGGTGGGACTGTAAACTAGTTCAACCATTGTGGAAGACAGTGTGGCGATTCCTCAGGGATCTAGAACTAGAAATACCATTTGACCCAGCCATTCCATTACTGGGTATATACCCAAAGGACTATAAATCATGCTGATATAAAGACACATGCACACGTATGTTTATTGCGGCACTACTCACAACAGCAAAGACTTGGAACCAACCCAAATGTCCAACAACGATAGACTGAGTTAAGAAAATGTGGCACATATACACCATGGAATACTATGCAGCCACAAAAAAGGATGAGTTCATGTCCTTTGTAGGGACATGGATGAAGCTGGAAATCATCATTCTCAGCAAACTATCGCAAGGACAAAAAACCAAACACCGCATGTTTTCATTCATAGGTGGGAATTGAACAATGAGAACACCTGGACACAGGAAGGAAAACATCACACACCGGGGCTTGTTGTGGGGTGGGGGGAGGGGGGAGGGACAGCATTAGGAGATATATCTAATGTAAATGACGAGTTAATTGGTGCAGCACACCAGCATGGCACATGTATACATACGTAATAAACCTGCACGTTGTGCACATGTACCCTAGAACTTGAAGTATAATAATATATATATATATATATATATATATATATATATATATATATAAAACAAAAAAAAAGAAAATCTGTGGAAACGTAGGATGGAAGACAGTAGGGAAAAAAAAACTGAGGAGAGGAGAGAGGCAGGGATGTTCTTTATCTCTGTTTAAAGAGAATTGAGGGAAGTGTTCATTTGGCTTTGACGAAATTGAAAAAATCTCTATGTTCTTGGGATTCAGACCCTTAAAATAACCACTCATTTTAATAAGAAATTTACTAGCCTAGTAAATAGCTATTGTTAGTGACTCACAGCTTCTGCTGAATTAGAAGTTGGAGAGAGTGCTGGTTTACAAACCTGAGGCGGATTACTGCAGGCTCACTTGCCCCTCTTAGAAAATTCGCCTTTGGGTAGCTTTCCAGCAGGCACTGTATGGGACAGAGTGGGAGAAAACATGTTGAAGCTATAGCCCACAGGTATGGTTCATGCCAGATGTCTGCGTGAATTTCATGCTAAGCGTACCCACACAACTGTTTGTTTTTGGCAACCTATCTGGGTATTTACCTTCTTATGGATTGGTGCTAAGCACTTGCCTGCAGTAAATAGGGGCAGGTAGGTACAGAGGCAGAATAGCTAGCCTACTAGAGAAGTATGTTTTCAGAGGTGGCAGAAAATAACCAATGACAGAAAAATATATACACATACATACGTGTACACATGCATGCACACACATATATTTTTATTCCTTTAATATCACCTTAATTATTGTTGTTGCTGTTGCCAGAGCCCTTTAACTTCAGAGTGAAATATTAGCCTTTGACTGCAAATCTCTTATAGGAAAGAAATCACATTTATACTAAGATGTAAATAACTAGTAGCAGACTCCTTCCTCAAAATAGCTTTCTAGTAGGCTAAAGCTACTGAGACACTAAAAAGAGAAAGGGTTTAGTCTCAGAGGAAGGGAAAAAGTAAAGGAGGGGCTACAAAAGTTGTAGTAGGCAACCTCTATCTATTTGACAAGGGCCAGCCTAGTGATCAAAATGTGATTTAGTATTATCTGATGGTAAAAAGAATCTGGCCAATAAACATAGAATATCATGACATATAAAAATGAGCTGTCTTCAACTTATTATTAGCAATCCTGCAATCTAAAATGATGTTATTTATTTGTCTATCTCCTTCCCACCTGGTCTCAGAAATAATTTGTCAGGAATAACAATTCTAAATCCACTTCATGTTTGTATTACCCCTTGCAGTTTACAAAGTTTTTTACAATTTATTCTCTCATTTAAAATGATTGATAATGTCACATTGCCAGAAAGTAAATGGAATTTTCTTGAAAAATAATCAAATAAAATGAATATTTTCTCTGAGACTATCTCTTAATCAAGCAGTTTGTACAGTGTCCTTTCCTCTGAAATACTTACATGCTTTCTGAACTCTTGTCTGTGGTTTTAACCTGCAATCATAGACAATAAGCTTGTTATTAAACTCACTTGCAGCTAATATCAATTTATCCTCAAGCATCAGATGCCAGATGTTTATGGTGAGAAGAAAATTAATGGCCTAAATAATGAATCAATTGAGGAGCAGTGGCCATAATCCATCTGCTCTTTAAGCCAAGGCCCTGAGTCAGGCTGGCTTCTGGCTACACTGAATATTAATTAGTTGAAGAGTTAAACGGAAGACTCAAAACCATTGTTGTAAGATGCCTCCGGCCGCCCCCAAGCCACTCTTTCTATAGGCTGGGCTTTGTACAAGGAATGAATAGGCAAACAAAAAGCAGGGGACAAGGAGAGAGCTGTATAGGACTGGTAATTTGGATTGACTAATCCTTATGTGTCGGAGGAGAATGACTAAATACAGACAATCAGAGTCCAAGCCAACCCTACTCTATTTGGATGAAATCATATTCCCTAAACACATAATCCATTTTGATGACAGTTGAATTATTTATTTATTGAGTTTTATACTTTTTGTCATTGTTTTCCTAATTCTTTCAGCATTCCCTCCAAATCAACACTGATATTTTACATTGTGGTTTGATGGGTTTTGTGAGGAATCGGTTTGTATCAAATAAATTTCTTTTATACACAAAAATTATCTGGTGACTTGAGGCTTCAGCCTATATGTCTTCATGCTTTTTATTTCCATTTCTTCTGAATTCTTGAAAGGCGAGCTGTAGGGGAAGCAATGAATAACCTAATCAGTCACCTTTTTGGATGATGATATGTGAACTGATGCTTTCCTTTTAAAATCCCAGAACTAACTTATTTCATAGGCTTTAAAAGGATGACACAAAGTGGCTTTGATACTTCTATTTATATCTTCAGGCTAGATAGATGATGGAAAGTAGTTAGCTAGCTAGCTAGCTAGATATAAATATATAGAGAAAGCAGAATCTGTATAAGTTGATCTGAACCTCTGTTTCTTCAGCTTTCTTAAAATTTCTGGGGAATGGTTGGAATGGTGGTGCTGAGCATACTGGATTTTTTTTGTAACTAATGCATTTTTTACTCATTCTTAATTTTGCTCTGCAACTAAGGAGGTAGAAAAGATAGAAGAAATTAGAAAAATTCCAACCAAGAGTGATAGTATAGGCCAAAATGCCAAAGAATAAGAGTTGCTAGAAACTATTTTGCTTTGATGGAGCCGTTGGTCCCAGAAGCATGGACACAAAGTCAGTGATTGAGGGCGCTGCCTGGATACAATGCCCAAAACATACCAAACGGCAAGCCAAAGGTCTTGACTATTAGGAGAGCTATGTAAGTTATTGTGTATATTTCTTGATTTATTTCCATGAAAATGATATCCCTAGGCTCATGTCTACAAGTAGATGGGCATATGAATGCTATTCTGTAAGTGACAGCCAAGTTAAGGAGGCCTATTCCTTATTTTTTAGGTCAGTGTTCAAGTCATCTTAAGTTAGCAGGAATTTGAGCCCTTCTTTTATCTACAAGCTGTTGGTAATCTGTGCTGGTTCAGAGGGATTGTTTTAAACAGGACCAACAGTTGCATATAAATAAATAAGTCAGCAGCCAGTAATGCCTCTGAAATATGATTTGTTTTGGGTGGGGCACAAATAACAACTGTGCAACCCATATCTCATCATTTTAGTACTTAATTTCCTCCACTTTCCTATATCCTCTGGAAAGATTCCTACCTAGTAACCAATAACCCCTTATGATGAAGTACTAAAATAATAGGAATTAATTGAGAAGCAGGTAGAAAGAAGAGAGACATGGATGAGAGAAGAGGGAGGAAGACCCTTTCTGTAAGAAATAGACATTTAAATGGGAGACTAGGCGGGGCTTGGTGACTCGCGCCTGTTATCCTAGCATTTTGGGAGGCCGAGAAGGGCAGATCACTTGAGGTCAGGAGTTCAAGACCAGCCTGGCCAACACGGTGAAACTCCTTCTCTACCAAAAAATACACACACACACACACACACACACACACACACACACACACACACACAAATTAGCTGGGCGTGGCGGCATGTGCCTGTAATTCCAGCTACTCAAGATGCTGAGGCACGAGAATTGCTTGAACCCAGGAGTGAACCCAGGAGTCGGAGGTTGCAGTGAGCCGAGATCATGCCACTGGACTCCAACCTGGGTGACAGAGTGAGACCCTGTCTTGAAATAAATAAATAAATAAATAAATAGGAGGCTAACAGCTTTAAAAAACACTAATTTTTTACTTTATCATTCAGCATTGCCCTAAAGGAGCACTGCATCTCTAATCTGTACCCCCATCCTCTGCCAAACTTAGATAAGTAAGGTCCTAGAGGGAGTAGCTCCCCTTCCGAGCCTGGACCAGCCTGGCTGGAACACTGTTAATAAATCATCAGAGTCTCCTGGACTGTGTAAAGGAAGTGAATGTCCTTTGCTCCCTCCTTGTTTCTTGCCATTGCACAAAAATTGCCTGGTTCCCAGCTGAAATGAAATTACTTCCCTTAACCCACTCCACTGCACACTTGTGTGCATGTACATGTGCATTTGCTCAGGATTTTGAATGCCAGGGAGTCTTGGGAAACTATCTGGGAGAAACTGGACCACATTCCCTTGGCCCAAGTTGTTTTCCTAAAATAAGTCCACTCTACCCTCTACCTAAGGGTGCAGGAATGGGGAGCCACCACTCTCTACACACAAGAGTTGTATCACCAGATAAAATAAACACACTCTTTAGCACCAGATTTCACGTATTTAATTACCATTAGTACTTAAAACATTTTTCTGTTTAAAAGACTTCTAAAACATCAGAAGCCTTGGTCACTATTTAAACTGGTTGCACTATTTTGCAGGTTTGCTAAGTGAGAGGACAGAGGAAGGGAAATAATTTTAAAATGTTGCTAAGTAGAAGAGCCAGAGTCCTGGAGTTATTTAGAAAGGTATAAATCATAGTGAGATTCTAAGAGGTGAGCCTAACTTCCTGAGTAGGCTGAGACTGGCACCGTGGCTGCCCAATCAGGGCAGCTCTTCAATTTAAGCTTATTGTGACCACTTCTTATGAAATAAAAAGCTGTTTACTTTGAAATGCTAGTGTGCCATTTTATTAGAGAAATGTAGGAAATTATTTTTTGATGGTCACGTGAGGGAATAGCGAGAGAGTCCGTTTTGATCACAATCACCTTCATCTCAGAGGTTATAACTGAGACTTGACTTTGAATCTGTAAATGTTTTTGTTTAGGTTATAAAATGAGTCTCAACAATGGCAACAATGGACTGAATGACTTTTCTTCCTTCAAATCCACTCAAAGGGGTTAAAGTGAAATGTTCTACCAAAGCTGCTTTCAATCTTCATATTTTGCCTGTATTGTATGTATTATTCTAAGAAAGATAATAAATATGTTGCATTTACTGTATGTATTATACTAAGAAAGATTATGACAAATTTGCTTATGTTTGAGCCTAAAAAATAAAACAAAATGGCAGTCGGAAAAAAAATGAAACAAAATAAAACCTGCTTCATCTAAAGAGACTTTTTTGCTGTTGTTGAGTGACTTCTGTGTTCATTCTTTACATGCATTTCACACTTTCAAAAACTCAATTAGTGTATTTCTCCGTTTTTAATCCTTTGTGCAAATTATCTTTTTAATACTAATTCTAATGCTTTCGGTGAGAGACTTTCTGATCTGTATCCCCATCTTGGCTCTTCAGGTAGTCTCTCATTTGAATTTTAATAAATTATTCTCAATCATTTTGGTTTTTAAAGTGAACAAGCTTCAGTTTCCTCAGTTTATGTTGTGGATTTATTTTTGACTTTTATATTGGGTTGTTATCTGATAAATCGGTCATGAACATGTAAGTTGCCATCTTCCAGCTTTCTCCTCTGCACCATGAGAAACAAGCCGATGAGAACACAGTGCTCATCTGGATTTCTCAATCACTCTGACTTGACGGCTCTTATTCAGAAATCACATTTTCCTTTAGAATTTCTCTGTATTTCAGTAAACTGTAATGATTGAGTGATCTGATTATTAAAAGGCAGGAAGTGAGCTTAATCAGAAACTATTTTAAAAATAAACATCAGTTAAATTGGCATCTTTTGGATCAAATCTGTGAGCACGTTTTTCTCTTGATCAGGTCTATAATTTACCAGCCTGTTTTTGCTTTGCAAAAATCACACGAGTATAAATTTATGGTAAAAGAAATGTGAGAAAGAATTCCAGTCCTAGTAGCTCTTTTTCGTCTTTGTACATTTTTTTTCTTTTCCAGAGGATTTTGCTTATTTGAAATGCATTGTAAATTTAAATAATATTGCAGAAACGAAAATATTTTGGGTACCAATAACAAAAATTAAAGTGGGATTATAAATAGAAAACAAAATAATCACAATTGTATTAGGGGAACGCATTCAAGCAAACCTCACAGAAGTCTATTTTCAAAAATCATATAATTAGATTTTCCACTTTTTATTCCCACCCCTGCTTCAGGTATTCTTGAATATGAGTTAGCCTCCTGTAACATTCTGAGTCTAACCAGCCTAGGGAATAAAAAGTAAAACAAAGGTGCTTATAGACATACATTAACTATTTCAGACCTCAAGATCACCAAAAGGGCACTAAGGAGCCCTTTTGATTTTACTCTTCCCTCTCTCCTCTTCAAAAGACCAGAGTTTTTTTTTTTTCTCACAAAAGAGTCCTATTCTCTTTCCTCTAGGCACCGCTTCTCAGATGTTTCAACCGCTGCCATTGTTTCCCTGTGAGTTGGTTATTATTGAACAGAACATAATGAAGCTAGAATTTCTATGTCTACTTCCTTCTGAGGGGGCCTAATCACTTGCCCCACCTCACAGTGAATATCCCTGTGAGAGAAGTATGGTTACATTCAGTCCGCTGACAGAGAAAGGGAGGCACAGAGAAGTAGTGATAGGGCTCAGAATATGACCCTAGGCTCCTAATCCCTTAGCCTGGGCCCTTTTGTTAAATTACATTGCCAAGTCACAACATTTCTGGAATTTATTTTTCCTTCCTCTAAATGTAAAGTTTCCTGCTAAAACTAAAACTCATCACCAGCCCTAAGCGTTTATGGAGGCATTGAATTTTTATATTGCTGATGTCAGTATATGTTTCCCCATTCTTTCAAGGTTAACAACTTCAGAAACCATTTTGTTCAGTCCTGTCTGTGGCCAGCAAGCACCTCCTCCTTCCCCGCTCTAGTCTCACTCCACAGCAGTACTAAGCACTGAAATTGGTTGATTTTTCTTTCCCAGTGTTTGCACACTGACACCACCATTGTAATTCGGGTGCCTCTCACTGCAATTGCCTCCTAAATTGCTCTTTGCTTCTAGACTCCCTCCTGTTTTAATGCAGTACTACAAACAGGTCAAGAAATTGCATCTTTCTGAAGCACCATTTTGATCATTTCCCTTGTTTAAAAACTTTACGTCCTTTTTTACCTACAAGATAAAATTCAAACTTCTCATCAACGATTCATAGCCTACTTTTACAACACTGAAACTACACCACAACCACTCATCACATATAACTAACTATTGTAGTTTTGTAAAAACATTTAGTAGTGTTTTTGCTTCTTCAGTATCAGAGACTACGCTGTCTTCAACTTTGCCTTTCATACAGCACCTCACATAGTGACATGTACATTGGAGATGTTCAAGTATTTTAGAAAGAATAAATGGAAGAATAACTAAAAATTTGCATTTCCACTTAATATCTATCTGCCTCGCTATTCTCAAAATTGTGAATTAAAATGGTCAATTTTTAAAGGTTCAATTAGTGCATGATAATGAAAGAAAATTAACATATGATATACCAGATCTGCAATTATAAAATAACTTTTGCTTTTCACACTAAAATATTGTAGAACATTCATGAAGCTCAGATAAGTACCAATACAAAGAAGCACATAAATGTACTCAGTGTTAACATTTTGGTGTCAAACATTCTAAATTTTATTTTCCTTCTAATAGCAAGCAGTAACTTTGAGAGGAAAAGGCTCAGAAATCTCTTTTAAGTGGAAGAAACGATCTCCCTTTATGAATTTACTATTTGGTTATACTTTTCAGTAGAGTGAAGGGTCTCTGTGTTTGCAACTAGAAATAAAGTGCATATATTTTGTTATCTTTACATATAAATCCATCCACTACTCTGTGTCATTAAAATAAATCAGATCTTCAGAGGAGAAGAGGCAGCAAGTTGTATTTTCCCTATTTCTCATGCAAAAGGTATATAAATATAAAAAATTTCCTTCACTTTAGCTCCTCTAAGGAAGAGAAAAATAATCTCAAATTTCAGTTAAAGATTGGCTTTGGCAGGTTTCTCAGGGTTGCTTCCAACGGACAGTAGCATTTGTATTTTGTTGTTATTCCCTTTCTAAAAAGAAAGAAGTTAAATTTTTCTATGTGGGTAAATTTGCAACTCTTACTGAACTAAAATAAGGATAATTTTACGTTTCAAATGTTTCTTTAGTATTGCTTTGGTTCAACATTCTTCTCCAGCTTTGTCTCTTTGAGTCAGAAATCAGCGCAGTACTTTGTTATCTCAAGCAAGTAGGAATGTTTTCACTCCCAAGCAATGCTACAGCATACTTGTCAGACAACTGTCATACAAGGGAAAGGGCACTGGGCTTGGACATAAGCAGTTCTTCTGCCTTTAGCCATATGAAAATATTCCTTCATTTTTACTTTTCTCCTGTTTCAGATATAGATATATAACAACTTTATTCTCACCCAAAGTTCCAAAATAAAAAGTTAGTATTAATTTACCCTGTTTATTAAGCATCCTCTTATTTGTCTCAGGTTGAACTTCACATTAGTGTTACTTTCCTTTGAGCCTATAAAAAATAATTTTCTTGGTAAAATAAGCAGTGATACAGATCAATGACACAGCTATAATTCCAAGGTTATTGCTGCCACAGGTAGAAAAAAAAAATAGAGAAAGAAAAGAAAGAACACCATGGTTTACAATATTTCCATATCTCCTACTACCAAATTATAGGTTTGTCTTCAGTGAGGAGGTACATATTGTAGTTATTGACAACTGCTAAAATATACTTAGTTTTGTCAAAGACTTTGAATCACATATATGACATAAAAGGCAAGCATTTTCTCAGTGCAATGGTATGAAGGCTCATTTGCAAATAGTGAGTGTGTGTTGGGGAGTTCTTCCCTTCGAAATTCAAGGCTTTTTTTTTTTTCACTTGAATAATAAGGAAAATAATATTACTATAAAAGGAGACAGAGGATGAATGGAAAGAAAGGGTTTTGTGTTAAGAGTTCAATTGCAAAAGGAGACTAATTCTTTTCATACACTAGAAAATTGTTGTATTGAATATTATTTTAAAGAAATCTCCCTTTTAACATGAAATTAGGCTTAAATGCTATTATATTGAGATATGGGATTCAAGTGTAATGTTTAAATGTTCCATGCTCAGTGAAGCTTTTCTCTAAAATCCCACATTACATCAACAATGAAAAATTGAATTTATGTCCTGTCAACTACCAGCCCTCCCTGAAATTTTTGTTAAAACACTACAAATGAAAACTTACGATTAACTCAGATTTGTATTTAAACAAAACCAAGAGGAACTGAGACAATGTTCTCACAATCTGCACACTTCCTGAACCACAATGTGTAAGGGAGTGGGAGCAAACGCATACTTTTAAAATGCATGTTACACAAACATATTCATACTTCATGAACACACATATGGCTGATGGAATAAATTCTTCCTTCCTGTAGTCTAACTCTAAAACCCTTTTAAAAACTGAGTTTTCAGTGCAATAATGAGTCTGGTTTCTTCACATTGGATGACTTTGTTGGTCTATAACCATAATAAATAATGGTATGTGGCCAATTTTGGAAGGTCTTTGAGATAGAGACCAAATGCTAAGGTTCCTTTTCCTTATATTTTAATATAAAGGGTATAGGTTTCAAATTCCTATTCTCATGAAAAGTAGCATACATGCTGTGGGAAGGAAGCTTTGAAGTTATCAGAAACTTTTTTAATCTATATGATCTGGAGTAAAGTAAAGCTGTCTGTTTGTATTACTCAGGGTACTTAGCTGCTCTGTTGCCCTTGTGGGTCAAACTTTAGTGTAAATAACGTTATCCTGAAGCAAGTATTTGGATGTGCCCCACGTCTGTCAGTGAAGCATTTGGATCCAATCTAAACAAAAGCTTGAAACAGGGTAGCTACAGCACACATGAAACTTACCAAATTCCCCTACTTTGAAAGCCTGTTTTTGTTTTGAAATACATATGTGAGGGGAAAAAGCGGACATTTGACATTTCAGTCTCTGTGTTGTTTTTCTTTTCTTTGATCTGCCAAGTGACCAGAAATATTCGGGTGTCACTTGTCCCTATAGATGAAAGCAAAGGCATTACATAGTAAAATGAACTACATGGTAGGATTATTTCTTTCTCTCTCTCTCATACACACACACACACACACACACACGCCCCTGAAATGTGGGCCAGTCTTATAGTCTATATTCCTTGCAGTAATATTTGGCAAGGAGAGGGGGAGGTGAATTAAACAAAATGATTTTAAGAAACTGAAAGTCTAAAAGACTGCTAATTATTTTTATTTTATTATTTTTGTCAGGTAATTAAGTCATCTATATGCTACTTTCAGAGCCTTCCACTTGTCTTCTCTAGTTAAGTGTGCTTTATTGATGTTGTGAAGTGTGGTTTTTGGAAATAATACTGCTGCAGTGTTTGGGAAACTGACGAACATTTAAAAATCACACTTCAAAAAACATTTTTAATGGCAAGGAGGCCCCACTTGAGAGATAATCAAAATTGCTTTTTTAGCAGGCAAATATGTTGTTTTCTGAGAAAGAGACAAACAAGTGTGTAGAAGCTGATATTCAGGATTTATGTTCCCATATACTCACCAAGTAGCTACTAAAATTTTTTTGAGTTAAGAATTTAATCTCCGTCTTAAAACCCATGACCCACTAAAGTAAGAATCAATGCTCTAAGTGATGATCCTGAGTTGTTGAATTGGCTCAAAAATAGTTATTTTAAAAATCAGCTACTACTTATTAATGCTATAGAATATATTTTTGTCAATCTGCTCATCTCCTTATGTGCATTATGCAATTTAGTATACCTATAAGTAAGTATAAATTACCTGATCAAGTAAGCAACACAACAAGCATTTTGCTTAGGAATGTCTGGCTTTAAATCTTGACTCTTAAATACTACTATATAGTGATATAGATATCTAATGCATTCTATGATATATGAAGTATATACATCAGACTAGATATTTTAATATGAAGCTGAGATAACACTTAGAAAACCTTGAGCATGGTACCCGACACGTAGTAAGCATTCTTTAAATGTTAATATCTCACTACTAAATCTCATAAGTATTTAAAAACTGATTTTATTTTCATAGAAAAAATGAAATGAAATGGAAACAGTACCTAACAATACACGTGAATGACCTTTAATAATTAGTCCTCTTTTAAAAAGTGTATATAGTCTAATGAGGGCAAAAACCATAAATGAATAAAATATTCCATAATACAAAATTTAAATTAATTGTTCAAGATAACAATAAAGATGTGATAAAGCAGTACACATAGCACATTATACAGATAACAACGTCTCTACAAAACAGTATTTTAATGTAGAACAATTCAAAAGCATTTAGGGGATAAGTGAAATTTGAAATTATCTTGAATGTGGGGTAGAATCTGCATAAGGAATAGGAGGGAGAGATTCTTGATGGACAGAACTGCATGAACAAAGGGAGGGTGGCTGAGTTGTTAAGAATACTAAACTATGATTTTTACATTTTAGCATTTTGTATTATTTGAGAAAACTGATGACCCATTTATAGCAGATTATAGTAACCCTTGACTCAACACACTCTTTAGCTTATTTAAGAGATCAGGTGCTGTAGTACAACAAACAGCCGTGTCAGGGTCAGAAGATCTTTTCCTAGGTCTTTTACATAAACAGCATAATATTGTATTTAAAATCCAAAATGTTTGACTTCTAATTGCCAATAGGTGGATGCTTTTTACCTTCAAATTCAAAACGCACAGAGAAAAATAATGATGATACATCTTTAAAAACATAATCTACTGGGCTATGAGTACGTAGACTTATTGGGTATATGGTACATATATTGAGCTTAAGAGGGAAAGAGTGTGGAAGAGCAGTGGGAAAAAGAGCAGATGATTTGAAAAGATAAGCCACTTTTTTTATAACAAAGATTACTTTATGTAAGCTATTGAAAAATCAGGAAGAATCAGAGAACATGCAGCAGAGAAGCAGCTATTTAGCCATATCCCCAAACACAAGCATAGCATGTGAGTTAATAACTACAGTTATCTGTATGGTCAATGCCCTCAGAAACAAAGCTTTCCTATATCAGTCACTCTTGCAAACCACTGTAGTGCTGTTAGGTCCTTCAGGTAAATTACTGTAGAGATTCGAGGCCTTAGAGAAATTGTAATTAATAGGGCGTCATAAATCTCCTCATTCACACCTGGAACTCAACTATAGCAATACCTCCTCTTTTATCCTCAATTCCATGGTATGTTGTGCACGTGCCACTGAGAATGTCAGCATGATGGGATCTTAGACATTCCAGCACATTTTCATCATTACCAACAGGTGTGAGACTCACCTAGATGAATACCCCGTAAGTGGTGAAGCAGCTTTGAGGTCACAAAGTTGATTACCCAGGTGAATTCCCATCTCCCTTTATCATAGAGCATCTGCTCTTTATCTCCTAAAATAGCGGTTGAACTGTATTTTGTAATCCAGTAGGGGGATTGGATTAAGTCAGACTCCCTATCTTAAAAAAAATAGATTTATGTTTTAAAAGGTAGTGGTTATTAAAAAACAAAAACTTAAAAGCTTATTTGGTTTTTGGTTTAATAGTTCCTATATATTCATTTATCTATAATGCCATTTTAATCCTTGCAATTACTACAGTTAAGAGTGTAATTGTAACAGAATTATGGTATCATGATTAACACTGCATTCTAGGGAAACATTTGACTATGGTCTCAAGACTTCTTCTGAAATATACTAAAGTCATTTCCAAAGGAGGGCTAAATTGTTTGATTGTGAGAGGAACTAAAATATAAACTAGTTGCAATGTAGTTACCCCAAAGGAAGCCACAAAGTCCAAACACAGCGCTTATTTTATGTGGTGGTTTTCTTCCAATACAGTACAACTTTAGACGGAAAAAATTATACATATAATTAACACAAATGAATAAAAAAATCAAATTACCTGCAAATATCCAGAGATATCAAACCCTTTTATTTTTAGTTGTGCTCGTAGTTTTTGTTTACTTTATTTGGGAAGTGATGGTGACTTAAGATTGAATGGAGCCATTAAAGCCCCTCTGAGTTGTTATGAAACTAACAATAATACCTTGCCAATACAAAAATAACTCCTTTCACTTGTTTCCATAGGGAAACTAGCTTGACTATTTTTAGCCTCACTTGGTATTACTGACTATAGACCTTATAATTTTGAATATGTTAAATGTTTTTAATATGGATTTCCTCAAAGTCCTCTCATTTGACAGTACTTGAATTTTTTTAGATTAAAAAGATGCAAACAGTTTATACAATGGCCAAGAGAAGAGGGACTTTAAATAGGCCTCAATACAAATGTCAGTAAAGCTCACCATTCCTTATATGAATAACAAAATTTTCAGATGTTTGCAGGGAAATCAATTCATGTAAGAGTAATAGAGCCTTCTATGAGAGCAAATAATTATTTTCTTTTAAATATGGTCAATGTGGATCAATAGGTTAGAAAAATACGTTATCCTAAATCCTCAATATGTTTTATTCAACAATGTTTGTATCTAGGAATATAAGAATTTACTCCTGAGTTCATGTTGTTTAAACTATTTATTGCTTCAAGCAGCAGATTGAAAAGTGAAATAAACATCATTATAGCTTGTGAATGTATAAAACTTAATGCTTTTAAGAGCACTAAGGTCACCTCTTGAATACTTTGCTGCTTAGAAATTTCTTCTGCCAGATACACTAAATCATCTCTCTCAAGTTCAAAGTTCCACAGATCTCTAGGGCAGGGGCAAAATGCCGCCAATCTCTACGCTAAAGCATAGCAAGAGTGACCTTTGCTGCAGTTCCCAAGAAGTTACTCATTTCCATCTGAGGCTACATCTGCCTGGCTATGTCTGTCTGTATCAGTATCAATATTTTGGTCAAAACAATTCAACAACTCTCCGGAAAGTTCCAAACTTTCCCATATCTTCCTATCTTTTTCTGACCCCTCCAAACTGTTCCAACGTCTGTCCATTACCCATTTCCAAAGACACATGTTTGGGTGTATCTTTATAGCAGTTCTCCATTACCTCAGTACCAGTTTATTGTAATAGTCCATTTTCACACTGCTACTAATATAAACAACTGCCCGAGACTGGGAAAAAAGGTTTTTTCTGTGTTGTTGTTTGTTTGTCTGTTTGATTTTTGAGACGGAGTCTTTCTCTGTTGCCCAGGCTGGAGTGCAGTAGCAGGATCTCAGCTCACTGTAACCTCTGCCTCTGGGTTCAGGTGATTCTCCTGCATCAGCCTCCCAAGTAGCTGTGATTACAGGTGCCTGCCACCAAGCCTGTCTAATTTTTTTTTTTTTTTTTGTATTTTCAGTAGAGATGGGATTTCACCATGTTGGCCAGGCTGGTCTCAAACTTCTGACCTTGTGATCCGCCCAACTCAGCCTCCCAAAGTGCTGAGATTACAGGCATGAACCACCACGCCTGGCTGGTAGGAAACATGTTTAATTGACTCACAGTTCAGCATGGCTTGGGAGACCTCAGGAATCTTACAATCATGGTAGAAGATGAAGGAGAAGCAAGGCACCTTCTTCACAAGGTGGCAGGAAGGAGAATGAACACAGGAAGAGAAACCAAACACTTATAAAACCATCAGATCTCATGAGAGAAACCAAAAACTTATAAAACCATCAGATCTCATGAGAACTCACTATCATGAGAACAGCATGGGGGAAACTGCCCCCATAATTCAATTACCTCCACCTCGTCTGTTCCTTGACGTGTGGGGATTATGGAGATTATAATTCAAGATGAGATTTGGGAGGAGAGACACAAAGCCTAACCATATCAATGATTTACACATGTCTGAAATGTATAATAATAAAATCCATATTAACTGAACATAGAACTTATGCTACAGCCATTCTATTATTGACCTGGTATTTATTAAGAGGTTACTTACTTTCAACTGCCAATTCTGAATGTTTTTGTCTGGATCTTTCTTCAGTTTTTGAAAACTGTCACAGTAAACATTGCTACATAATATAACTATATGAACAGATTAAGTGATTTTCCTAGAATCTCTCTATCTATATATATATACATACATATATATGTATATACATATATATGTATATATACATATGTGTGTATATATGTTGTATATGTGTAGTTGTCCAATGATGTATGTATATATACACATATATACGTATATATGTGTAAAGTATATATGTGGATATACACATATATACATATATATGTGTATATGTGGATATATACACGTATATGTGTGGTATACGTATATATGTGGATATACGTATATATGTGTATACCTAAGTTGCAATATAGTTACCACAAAAGAAGTCACGAAATCCAAACACAACTCTTACTTTCTGTGCTGGCTTTCTTCTAATTCAGTATAACTTTAGACTGAAAAATTGTACATATAATTAACACAAATGAATCAAACAAAATCAAATTAACTGCAAATATCCAGAGATATCAAATTCATTTATTTTTAGTTGTGTATGTACTTTTTGTTTACTTTATTTGGGAAGTGGTGGTGATACATACATGCACATACATATGTAGTCCACAATGAAAAAAACTCTCTTCTTATATTTTCATATGTATTCTTTAATTTAAAACTACTGAATTGGAGATTGCATATGTAAGCCATTTACAGAGGCAAGAGAGCATTCCATGCCCAATTAGCACAACAAATTCAGTAGTGAAAGGCTTTTCGTATTCTACAATTGGGTTAACATTGTGGGAGGCAGAATTTGGAGAAGGGTAGGGAAAATCTATGAAAAGGATATTCCTTTTTAATTAAATCATTGAAAATCTGCTTTAAATTCCAGACAGAAACCCAAAATGAATGTAGATTTCTCATAGTAGTTGTCCAGTTATAAGAAATAAAACAACCTGAAGAATCTTGAAGTAAAGAAGTTACATTTCATTTACTTAAGGCTGATTTCTCCGTTTGTAATCCATGCTACTTCAAGCAGGCCCTATTTATAAAAACAACCAAATAATTCACATATGAAAACTCAGTTAGATGCTGTCTATTCTTTTTGCAAAAAAGATTGTTTAATTTTCTAGTCTTTTGCATCTCAATACACATACTTCTACACAAACACAAAACACTTGTGTGTACATCTGCTTACCTACATGGAGACTTCTGGCCTGAGAAACTTAGAGATACACCTTTAGGAGCAACTGACTGTTGGAGATCTGTTAGCTAGGATGACAAAGTATCTCTGAATTTGTAACGTGAGTCAATAGAAAAATGAGAATTGATTTAATAAAATAATACCTTGACTTTGTATCACACTTTTCTCCCTTTATAAAGCACTTGTACAGAATCCTGGTAACAGCTTTAAGAAGTTGGTTTTGATTTTAAATTAATAAAATTTCAAAACAGAAAGGGCCCTGTGTTTTTATCTTATCTCTTTACATTACAGATTAAAAAAAAATGTTGAGAAGTTGGGTTGCAAACCTTAGACCAAAAGAAGTAGAAGAAGTAAAGATTGTGATTAGAGAATAGTAAATCTGAGGTCCAGCTCTGCTACTCTTTAGCTGTGTAAACTTTCATGAGCAAATCATTTTATTCTATGAGTCTCAGTCTTATATTTTTAAAAATATGGAACACGGTATCTAATTTGTTTAGTTATTGTGTAGATTAAGTAAAATTATATTCAGAAGGCACCTACACAATATTTGGTTAATAGTTAGATACTCAACTAAAGATAGTTGTATTCTTGCAGGGCATTCTGCAATGCACACACATATATGTCTTCAGGAATATACTTACTACCTAAGGCAAGGTGTAACATTACACAGAGAAGAAAGTGTTTGGCAAATCTTTTTTAAAAGTTGTTAATAAGGGCCAGGCGTGGTGGTGGCTCATGCCTGTAATCCCAGCACTTTGGGAGGCCAAAGTGGGCCGATCACTGGGTCAGGAGATCAAGACCATCCTTGCTAATACAGTGAAACCCCATATCTACTAAAAATACAAAAATATTAGCCAAGCGTGGTGGCGGGTGCCTGTAGTCCCAGCTACTTGGGAGGCTGAAGCAGGAGAATGGCATGAACCTGGGAGGCAGAGCTTGCAGTGAGCTGAGATCACGCCACTGCACTCCAGCCTGGGCAACAGAGCGAGATTCCGTCTCAAAAAAAAAAAAAAAGAAGAAAAAAGAAAAAAAAGTTGATAATAAAACTGGAATTATATTCTGCTAGTTTCCATATATTTTAGAATAAGCCACCGAGCAGAGGATCAAAACAAAAACAGAAACAGTATTGAAACAAGATTTGTCTATATGAGTCGATACATATTGTCTGTACACATTGAGGTAAGAGGATGCATCTTTTTTCCACCATATATTATTTTACCCTACTTATCTGAAATTCCATTATTTATTCTTGATATTTAGCATACCTTCAAGTTTAATTGTAATTAAAATGTAATTACAACTTTTTCTACTTTATAGTTTATTGGAGAACTGTGAAATAACATGAAGAAGAAAATAAAGAAGATTCACTAACTTAGCACCGAAAGAAAAACAAGCCTAATATTTTCATTTATTTTCTTAGTAATTCATTTCCCATGAGCATGTCTATGTATTAGAATTGTAATATGTAGAGTGAGTTTTACCAGGATCTTTTCAATTTTCATATTGTGATAATTTTTTACACCATTATATATTCTTTGAAAACATAATTTTGATGGCTACCTACTAGTTCTATGATATGGACATTTCACAATATATTTTAACTACATTTAATTACTACAAAGTCAGTTTAATTACACTTAGTGCAGGTATCAACAGAATTTTACTTTTCTGAACTAGCAACTCTGTTGTTAATTGGAATAGCCTATTTTCTTCTAGTGAAGTAAAGGGTCCTGATATCATAACCTAGGCAGGTGGCAAACAGTATATTGGTAGCTAAAGTATATATTAAAATAATTGTAAATTTGAAGTCTTCAGACAGGGCTTGCTCACTTACATTTTATCACAATCATCTATCACAACACTATCATTTTACTACTATTTAATAGTAGAGTGTTGTGATAGAGGATTGTGGAATTATACTACTATAAAATTATAAAACACAATTTTACCACAACACTGTATCATTTTACTACTAGTTAGCTTACTTTTCCTTCCTTGGCACTGAAAGGGTTTGCTTATGACTTTTGATAGAGCTATAAGACAGATAAAATATGTAATTCTTTATTTAAATAAATTTCTACTTTACCAGCCTGTGAAATCTTTAAAAACAGGGACCACAGCAAAATCCATCTCTGTGTGTTGTATAATGTCTCTGATCAAGACTGAATCCCAGGAATGATAGAAACAGGCCTGATGTTCGTCATCATCCCAGAGACACAGCTAATTAAAAACTAACACTTTGTAGCCACAGACCTTTCTAAAATGATTTGTAATGTTCTTGCTTGCATTCCACTGAGCTAAGTCAGAAAACAACATGGATCTTGCCCTTCTTCTACGTAGCCTGTTCTGGGTTTACTGATGGAAAAAGCGTAAAAACAGGAAAGTTACAATGCTACAAAAGGAACAGACAGGAATCCTTTTCTGTGATAAAACTTAAAGTATTTAGGGATAAAGAGTGCCTTCCTGTTCTCTCTACAACTAGGACACCTAGGTAACCATCAAGTAAGCTTATAAATAAGGTTGATCGTTATCAAGAATAAAACGATCCTTCTAAATCTACAAAGCAAAAATTCCAACTTTTCTCTGCAGTGTATAAACCTGTATCTGTTAATAGCTTTGTTTTAGCCAGTATTTATATAGAAGAAAATGTAACCATAAAATTAGAGACAATAGGCCAAGCACGGTAGCTCATGCTTCTAATCCCAGTACTTTGGGAGGCTGACGCAGGAGAATCTCTTGAGGCCAGGAGTTTGAGACCAGTCTTGGCAAAATGGTAATACTCCATCTCTATGAAAATAAAATAATTAGCCTGTTGTGGTGGTATGTGCCTGCAATCCTAGCTGCTCAGGACGCTGAGGCAGGAGGATCTCTTGAGCCTAGGAGTTTGAGGCTGCAATGATCTATGATTATGCCACTGCACTCTAGCCTGGGTAACAGAGTGAGACCCTTTTTATAACAAAACAAAACAAAACAAAACTAGACAAAAAACAATAATAAACCATTGACATACTTCTGGAATGGAACTGATGGGGAAGGTAGGGGCGCAGTTATTATATAGCTCTTCTTGAGCCCATTCTTTTCCTTTTTTTTTTTTTTTTTTTTGAGATAGAGTCTCACCTTGCCACCCAGGCTGGAGTGCAATGGTGCAATCCTGTCTCACTGCAACCTCTGCCTCCTGGGTTCAAATGATTCTCCTGCCTCAGCCTCCTGAGTAGCTGTGATTACATGTGTCTGCCACCATGCCCAGCTAATTTTTGTATTTTTAGTGGAGACAGGATTTCACCATGTTGGACAGGCTGGTCTCAAACTCCTGACCTTGTGATCTGCCCACTTCGGCCTCCCAATGTGCTGGGATTACAGGCGTGA
Organism: Nomascus leucogenys; assembly: GCF_006542625.1. Lineage (NCBI taxonomy): Eukaryota > Metazoa > Chordata > Mammalia > Primates > Hylobatidae > Nomascus > Nomascus leucogenys. The sequence goes on along the minus strand of NC_044406.1, from coordinate 72,078,298 downwards.
GCCACCGTGCCCAGTGTCTTTTCCCTTTAGATTGCCAGCAAAGCCAGCTATACTCAAGCCAAGTGGGGAAGCACACAGATGACCAGGTTTTCTTTTAGGCATTGCCATCCTTAACTTTGTCACATTTGCTTTCTGCTGACTTCTCTGTAACAGCAGAAATTATTTGGAGACATCTCGAAACCCTATTTTTACTGTTAGATTCCTCTATAGCACTCATTCATGGCCTGCATCACTGAATTGGTATGTGTCCCCAAGCTAGGATCTCTTTGAAAGCAAATCAAGCTATTCATAAGAAAAAGCATTGTCAAATGTATAATTCCATGGAAGTAGAAGTGAAAATTAACTTTCTACATGCATTGTTCTTGTCTCCTTGCTTAGATGTAACCTCCACAAGAGTAACAACTCTATCTTTTATTTCTGGTATTATCTCCATCACTAAACCCAAGACAAGGTACATGGTGTAGCACAGTTAATCCATGTTGTTTGACTGACTTTGCTCAGTGAAATGCAAGCAAGACCATAACAAATGAGTTTACAGAGGTCTGTATCTCCAAGTTAAACAAAATACCAATTTATAACTAGCTGTGTTTCCAAGCTAATGAGAAACATTCAAACTATTTCTGTAATTTCTTGGATTCAGTCCTGTTTACCAGCATTAAATAACATACTGAATCCCAATACAATTTCATGCCTTCCCTTTGAATTATAATTTTTCTCCTATAACTGGTCCTGTTTTGAAAGGTCCAAACATTATCAGAACTATATATTTCTGAACAATACAAGGCAATGGTTCTGACTGCCATCCTACCAAAACCAAAATTGAAGTGGATATTTAATTCTTAAACTCCTCTTCTGTCTAATCCAACACACTCATGGAGGAAGGCTAATCAGAGCTCAAAGAGGCCAAGGGGTAGGTAGTGCTTCTCAGCATCAGAGGTACATGGCAAACAGGTCTTTGTCAGCTCGCCCAAATCAGAGCTCCAAAGGGCGTGGTTCTGAAGAAAGAGAACAGATACAGAGCTGAAGTCAGCACCTTCTGGAAGAGCTCTGCAATCTAAGTTGTTCCACAGGAAGTACATTTTATTAAACAAATAAAATGTGCTTTAACAACGAACTTGGAGGTGAGAAGGAAAAGAGGGTCTTTGGAAAGTCTCTTAGAAAAGTATTTGGACATGATCTAACTAGAATGATTTCCAAGATAATCGAGTACCAATTATATGCCAAGTACTACAGAGATATGAGAGTAAAGATGGACTCATTTTTCTCCACTAAATTTTAATGGGTCATAATGACAAATAAAGAAATTCCAAATTAGCATTCTGTTTTTTTTTTTCCTTCAGATTAGTCACAAGGGGCAGACAGGTGAGTGATAAGTGTAATCCAAATAATCATTGCAGATACCAGTGGAAGAGATAATTAGGAATAACACCCTTATCTCAGTGACATTCAAATTGTACTGTGTACTCTGTATATAAGTTATCACCCTAAAGACATTTTTATCAGCTAACTACTACGGCATAACAAAACACTTCAAAACTTAGTGTTTTAAAACAACACAAATGAGTGATTTTTTACAACTATACAGATTGGCTAGGTAGCTCTGCTGATAAGGGCCAAGACTGAGTGATTTCAACTGGATTTTGTCATGTGTCTGTAGTCACCTTGCAGGTCACTTTAAACCTTGCCTAGAATTAATAGCACTGTTTCTTAGAGTTTCTCAATCTCTATCAGACTAGCCTGGGGGTGTTTTCATACAGAGTCAGGTCTATGCAAAGCCTATTGAAGCCTAGGTTCTAGACTGGTACATTTTTATTTCTGTTTCATTTTGTTGACCAAAGAAAGTCACAAAACTAGTCCAGTTTTAATGAGTGTGGTGGAATTACATCACTTGAAGAAAATTAGACAAAATTAGCTGCCAAGGGCATAGACAAAGAGAGGGCTGGAGAAGTAGACTCTTTTAGTTGGCAATCAATCTGTCTCAATATTAGATTAAGACATTCTTTCTTTTTTTTTTTTTTTTTTGAGACAGAGTCTCGCTCTGTTGCCCAGGCTGGAGTGCGGGCGCGATCTCAGCTCACTGCAAGCTCTGCCTCCTGGGTTCACGCCATTCTCCTGCCTCAGCCTCCCGAATAGCTGGGACTACAGGCTCCTGCCACCATGCCAGGCTAATTTTTCGTATTTTTAGTAGAGACGGGGTTTCACCGTGTTGGCCAGGATGGTCTCAATCTCCTGACCGCGTGATCTGCCCACCTTGGCCTCCCAAAGTGCTGGGATTACAGGCGTGAGCCACCGCGCCTGGCCAGATTAAGACATTCTTAAAAGCAAAACCTCAGATTCCTTTTTCCCTGATGTCAATCAGGAGGAAAAGGAACACCTTATTTAGAATGTTCTTGAAAGCAGTTAATCCAATTGCAATCTTATTATATTCCTCATCATTCAGGATTTAGAGGCAGAGCTGTTCTATGATACAGCTTCAGACCAATGCTTCCCAAATACAAAGGTGATTTTGATTAGCACGTTGCAGATTTATTTGGAGAGTAGTGACATCAGCAGATGGCAGAATAAAAGCTTCCAGGACTTGTTTCTTCACAAAGCCATCAAATGAACAACCAGCCATGCACTAAAATACCTTCATAAAGCTAAGGAAATCAGATGAGAGATTACAGCACTTGTTTAGAGTACAGAAGTATGAAAATATGTGTTGAAGAGAGTAGAAAAGATAGTTTCACATTATCTGTGCCACCCCTCCCTGAAATCCACACAGCACAATGCAGAAAGAGATACCTTCTCCACTGGGGAAGGAGAGTGAAATGAGCACACAGCTTCATCAAAGACCCCAGCATAAGCCAACCTCCATTGTCCCCAGCTTCAGGCCAGCCTTTATGGACCCAGGCTCATCCTCATGGACTCAAGCTCTAGGCCTACCCCAATTTCAGGCCAATGGATCTAACTGCAAGACAAGCCCATGAATGATGACAATGCTAGTTCAGCCTCCATGGACCCAGGCTTTAAGATGTCCCCCATGGATCCATGATCCAGGCCAACATTTGCAGATCCAAGCTCTAGGCCCACATTTGTGCAGCAAGACTTCAGGCCTGCTTACACAAACCAAAGCTCCAGGCCTGCCACAGGGGACTCAAGCACCAGACTGGGCCCTTTGGATCCAGGTGATGAATCTGCCCAAGAGTTGACCCAGGCACCAGGCCAGCCTACCTGAGCACTCCAGTAGCAGGTGTGCATGTAAACTCTACTAAGTGACCCACCCAGAATCTCTTGATGGGCTTACTGGTGAAGGGATTTTTTCTGCCAAAATTAGTTTGTTAAGATGAGAAGAGGTACCTGCTCCTTCAAATGTCAGACATCAAGACAAGGTTATAAAAATTACCAAAAAAGTTGGAGAAACATGACACAACCAAAGGGATAAAATAAAGCACTGGAAAGTTACCCTACAGTAATGAAGATCAAAAGATTTTCTGACAAACAGTTCAATATAAGCATCTTAACAATGTTCAATGAGATACAAGAGAACATGGATAGACAACTAAACAGTTAAAAAAATGTGAAGTTTTACAAATAGCTAGAAACCATAAAAAAGACACAGAAATTCCAGAACTGAGGAGCACAATGAACTAAAATATTTTATAGAGAACCTCAATAGGAAGCTTGGTCAGGCAGAGAAAAGAATCAATGAGCTCAAAGAGATATTACTTGAAAAAACTAAGTCAGATGAACAAAAAGAAAAAGAGAAGAATAAAAAAAGTGAAAAACTTTTTGGGATATATGGAACACCATTAATGCAAACCAACATATACATTATAAAAGTCTCAGAAGGGGGAGGAAAAAAGATGGAACATTAGCTTACTTTTAATAAAATTACAGAAAATTTCCAAAATCTGGAGAGGGTAAAAAAAAATACAGATCCATGAAGTGCAAAGAACTCTAAGTAGATTAATCATAAATATATCTTCACCAAAAATCATTATAATAAAATTCTCAAAAGTAAAAGACAAAGAGAAAATTTGAAAGCAGCAAGGAAACAGTAACTTATCCCATACAAGAAAATCCTCATAAGACAATAAACAGAAAATTTCAGAAGGTAACTGTGCTAGAGGATAGAGTGAAGGGATATATTCAATTCGAAAGAATGAAAGGAAAAAAATAACCACCAAAATTAAGAGTACTATATCTGGCAAGTCTGTCAGGAATGAAGAGAAAGATAAGGATTGTTCTAGGCAAATCAAAACTCAGACAATTTATTAACTGTAGACCTGCTTGGAAGAAATGCTAAATTTGAGTTCTTCAAGTTGAAACAAAAGACTGCTATGCAACAATAAGAAAATATAGAAAGTATAAAATCCTCTGTAAAAGTAAGAATATAGTCCAATTCAGAACACTCTAATACTGTAATGGTGTGTAAATCACTTGTAACTCTAGTAGAAAAGATAAAAGTATTAAAAATAAGTATAGCTATAATGATTTATTAATGTAAATACAATACAAAAATAAGTAAATTAAGCCAGGCATGGTGGCTCATGCCTGTAATCCCAGAACTTTGGGATGCCAAGGCGGGCAGATCTCTCAAGGTTAGGAGTTCGAGACCAGCCTGGCCAACATGGCAAAATCCCGTCTCTACTAAAATACACAAAAAAATTAGCCAGGTGCCGTGGTGGGCGCCTGTCATCCCAGCTACTCGGAAGGCTAAAGTGTTAGAATCACTTGAACCCTGGAGGCGGAGGTTGCAGTGAGCCAAGATCATGCCATGGCACTCCAGCCTAAGCAACAGAGAAAGACTCCATCTCAAAAAGAAAAAAATAATAATAATAAGTAAATTGTGACATCAACAACATTACCAGTGGGGAAAGAAGTTAAAATATAGACATTTTGTAGGCAAAGTTAAGTTGTTATCATTGTAAAATCGATGATTATAACTATAAGATGTTTTATGTAACCATATGGTAACCACAAAGAAAAGAAAACCCATAGTAGACACACAAAAGATAAAGACAAAGGAATCAAATAATACAACTACAAAAATTATCTAATCACAAAGACAGCAAGAGAGAAAGACACCAACTATAAAACAGTCAGAAAACAATCAATAAAAAGGCAGTAGTAAGTCTTTATCTATCAATAATGACTTTAATGTAAATGAATTAAGTTATCTAACCAATCAAAAAATACAGAGTGGATGAATAGATAAAGAAAACAAGACCTAACTATATGCAGCTGTATTAGTCCATTTTGCATTGCTAGAAAGGAATATCTGAGGCTTAGCAATTCATAAAGAAAGACTTTCATTTGGCTCACAATTCTGCAGGCTGTATAATCATGCCATCAACATCTACGTGGCTTCTGGTGAGGTCTCAGAAAGCTTTTACTTCTGGCAGTAGGTGGAGGGGGAGAAGACATGTGAGATGGTGAGAGAGAGAGAAAGGCGAGTGGGCAGAAGTCCCAGATATTATAACAATCAGATCTCACATGAACTCATTACCACAGAGAGGGCACCACGCCATTCATAAGGGATCTGCCTCCATGACCCAAACACCTCCCACTAGGCTGAAACTTCAACACTGGAGATCACAGTCCAACATGAGACACTGAGGGGACAAATACCCAAACTATATCAGCGGCCTACAAGAAACTCATTTTAGCTTGAAGGACAGATATAGGCTAGAAGTAAGGAAACAAAAATAATATATCATGCAAATGAAAACCAAGAAAGAGAAGGGATAGCTACACTTACTTCAGAAAATTAGACTTTATATTAGTCCATTTTGCATTGCTGTAAAGGAATACCTAAGATTGGATAATTTATAAGAAAGAAAGGTTTATTTGGCTCACAGTTCTGCAGGCTGTACAAGTCTTCTTGGTTTCTGGTGAGGCCCTCAGGAAGCCTTTACTCAGGGTGGAAGGTGAAGCAGGAGCAGGCCTGTCAAATGGCAGGAGAGAGAGCAAGAGAGAGAAGAAAGGTACCATGCTCTTTTCAAGCAATCAGTTCTTCCATAAACTCATAGAGTGAGAACTCACTCACTACTGTGAAGCAGGCAACAATCCGTTTGTGAACAATCTGCCCCATGACCCAAATGCTTCCCACTAGGTCTCACCTCCAACACTGGGCATTATCTTTCAACATGAGATTTGGAGTGGATAAATATTCTAACCATATCAGACTTTAAATCAAAAACTGTCACAATAAGGTCATTTTATAATAATAAGGGAGTCTGTTAATCAAGAAGATATAACAATTGTAAGTGTATAGTCACCCATCATTGGAGTATCTAAATATATAAACAATATTGAGAAAACTATAGGGAGAAATAGATGGCAATAAAACAATGATGGAGGATTTTAGTATGCCACTTTCAACAATGGATAAATCCTCCACACAAAAAATAAATAAGGAAACAGTGGACTTGAGGAATATTTTAGATCAAATAAACCTAACAGAAATGTAGAGAACATTCTACCCAACAACAACAGAATGCACATTCTTTTCAAGTTCACATGGAACATTCTCCATTATAGACCACATGTTAGGTCACAACATGTCTTAAAAAATTAAAGAAGATTGAAATCATATAAAGTAACTTTTCCAACCACAATGGTATGAAAATTTTAAAAACATGTCAGAAGAGGAAAATTGAAAAATTCACAAATATGTGGAAATTAAACAGCACAATGGTAGAAACTAAACCACCAATGGGCCAAAAATAAATTAAAACAGAGATAAAAAAAATATTTTGTGCAAAACAAAATGAAAACACAGAACACCAAAATCAAAACTTGTAGAAAGTAGCAAAACCAGTTCTAAGAGGGAAGTGATTCATGATAATAACCTACTTTAAGTAAAAACAAACATATCAAATAAAGAACCTAACATTGTACCTCAAGGTACTACCAAAAAAGTAAGACCAAATTTAACAGAAAACGAAGGAAATAAAAAGACCAACAAACAAATAAAAAAGAAACTAGAAAACCAATAGAAAAGATTAACAGGGGGAGGTGTCAAGATGGCCAACTAAAACAGTTGTGCTTGGAGGCTCCCACAAAAACAAAAACAGCCAGTGAATCTTGCACCGGCAACTGAGGTATCCAGGTTCTCTCACTGGGATTGACTAGACAGTTGGTGCGACCCATGGAGAGCCAGGAAATGCAGGGTGGTATAATGGCCCACTTGGGAGACACATGGAGCAAGGGGATCTCCTACCCCTAGCCGAGGGTGGCAGTGAGTGATTGTGCTATGCTGCCTGGAAAATCACACTATTTCCATGGATCTATGCAACCCACAGATCAGGAGATCTCCCTTGTGAGCCCATGCAAAGAGCCTTGCGTCCCAAGCACGGAGCTGGGCAGGTTCTCAGCGGCCACTCAGTTGGAGACTGCCTAAGACTATTGAGCTCCTGGGGGAGGGGAAGCCATCATTACTGTGGCTGCCTGCTGCCTAAGATGACTTCGCTTCTGGGGGAAGGGGCAGTGGCCATCACTGCAGCTCCAGTCTGCTGTTTTTTCCTGCTGGTGCCAGGAAGATAGACAGTTTGGATCCAGGAGGAATTCTCCATAATGTAGCACAGTGGTTGTGGCAGATTGTGGCCAGACTGCCTCTTTAGGACAGACCGTGACTCATCCCTCCTCACTGGAGGGGCCTCCCTGCAGGAATTTCAGCAACTCCAGCCAGGGATTTCAGTACAGAACTCTAATCTCAATGAGACTGAGTCCCTGGGGGAGGGGTGGCTGCAGTCTCCACAGATCACCAGACTTAGTCTTTCCCCCTGCTGGCTCTGATTAATCTGGGCAGTCCAGATGAGTGGGACTCCCCCCAGTGCAGTGCAACCCCTCCTCCGAGGGGCAGCCAGAGTGCTTTGTTAAGCAGATCTCAGATCCTGTGACTCCTGACAGGGTGCCTCTCAGGAGGGGTTGCTGGACACCTTATACAGGAGCATTTCCAATGGCATCAGGTCAGTGCCCTTCTGAAATAGAGACCCCAGAGGAAGGAGCAGGTGGCCATCTTTGCTGTTCTGCAGCCTCCACTGCTGATACCTCCAGGGGCAGGAGGGATCCAGGCAAATTGGATCTGGAGTGGACCCCCAGCAAACTGTAGCAGCCCTAAAGAAGAGGGGCCTGTTAAAAGAAAAACAAACAGAAAGCAACAACAGCATCAACAAAAAAGTCCCCACAAAAACTCCATCCAAAGGTCAGCAGCATCAAAGATTGAAGCTAGATAAACTTGCAAACATGAGAAAGATTCATCAAAATTGCTGAAAACTCAAAAAGCCAGAGTGCTTCTTCTCTTCCAAATGTTTGCGACGCCTCTCCAGCAAAGGCATAGAACTGGTTTGAGGCAGTGATGTATGAATTGACAGAAGTAGGCTTCAAAAAGTGGGTAATAATGGACTTTGCTTAGCTAAAGGAGCATGTTCTAATCCAATGCAAAGAAGTTAAGAACCATGGAAGAACATTACAAGAGCTGTTAACCAGAGTAACCAGTTTAGAGAGGAACATAAACAATCTGATGGAGCTGAAAAATACAACATGAGAACTTCACAATGCAACCACAAATATTAATAACTAAATAGACCAAGCAGAGGAAAGAATTTCTGAGCTTGATAACTATCTTGCTGAAATAAGACAGGCGGATATGATCAGAAAAGAAAGAATGAAAGGGAACAAACAAAGCCTCCAAGAGTGATGAAATTACGTAAAAAGACTGAACCTATGTCTAATGGAGATACCTAAAAGAGACTGGGAGAATGGGACCAAGCTGGAAAACATACTTCAGGATATCATCCAGGAGAAGTTCCTCAACCTAACAAGACAGGCCAACATTCAAATACAAGAAATCCAGAGAATCCCAGTAAGATATTCCATGAGATCAACCATAAGAAACATCATCAGGTTCTCCAAGGTTGAAATGAAGTAAAAAATGTTAAGGGCAGCCAGAGAGAAAGGCCAGGTCACCTACAAAGAGAAACCCATCAGACTAACAGTGACACTCTCAGCAGAAACCCTACGATCCAGAAGAGATTGCAGGCCAATATTCAACATTCTTAAAGAAAAGAATTTCCAACCCAGAATTTCATATCTGGCATAACTAAGCTTCATAAGAGAAGGAGAAATAAAATACTTTTCTGACAAGCAAATGCTTAGGGAATTCACCACCACGAGGCCTGCCTTACAAGAGATCTTGAAGGAAGCACTAAATATGGAAAGGAAAAACCATTACCAACCACTACCAAAACACACTGAAGTACAAATACCAATAACATTATGAAGCCACTACATCAAAAAGTTTGAAAAGTAAACAGGTAGCATCATGATGACAGGATTGAATTCACACATAACAATATTAACTTTAAATGTAAATGGGCTAAATGTACCAATTCAAAGACACAGAATGGAAGCTGGATAAAGAGTCAAGACCCATTGGTATGCTGTATTCAAGAAACCCATCTCATGTGCAAAGACACACATAGGCTCAAATAAAAAGATGGAGGAAAATTTACCAAGCAAATGGAAAGCAGAACAAAGCAGGGGTTGCAATCTTATTTTCTGACAAAACAGACTTTAAACCAACAAAGATCAAAAAAGAAAAAAAAAAAGAGATTACATAATGGTAAAGGGATCAATTCAACAAGAAAAGCTAATTATCCTAAATAATTATGGACCCAACACAGGAGCACCCAGATTCATAAAACAAGTTCCTTAGAGACCTACAAAGAGACTTAGACTCCCACACAATAATAGTGTAAGACTTTAACACCTCATCATCAATATTAGACAGATCATAAAGACAGAAAATTAACAAGAATATTCAGGACTTGAACTCAGCACTGGATCATGTGGACCTGATAATTATCTACAGAACTCTTCACCCAGAAACAACAGAATATACATTATTTTTGGCGCTACATGGCACTTTAAGATCAATCACATAATTGGAAGTAAAACACTCCCCAGCAATTGCAAAACAACTGAAATCATAACAGGCTCTCAGACAACAACACAATCTAGTTAGAATTCAAGATTAAGAAACTCACTCAAAACCACACAACTACATGGAAACTGAACAACTTGCTCCTTAATGACTCCTGAGTAAATAATGAAATTAAGGTAGAAATCAAGATATTCTTTGAAACCAATGAGAACAAAAAGGCAATGTACCAGAATCTTCAAGATGCAGCTTAAGCAGTTAATTTTTAAGAATTTAAATCATCTCTGTAAACAGATGTCATATATATATATATATATATATATATATATATGGGCATCAAAAGCTAAAATAGACAAATGAGATTGCATCAAACTAAAATATATATATATATATATAAAATCAGACTCAACTAAAAAACTGTTAGAACTAATAAATGTAGTAAAGTTATATGACACATAATTGACATACAAGATACAGTTGCATTTCTATACATTAACAATAAACCATACACAAAATTAAAAGAACAATTCCCCTTTAATAGCATTGGGATAATAAAATATTTAGAGAAAAATTTAACCAAGGACATAGAAGATCTATACTCTGAAAACTAAGATATTAATAAGGAAAATTGAAGAGATAAATAAATGGAAGGATGTCTTGTGTTCATGGACTGGAATAATTAATAATGTCAAAATTTTTATACTATCCAACAGAATCTACAGGTTTAATACAATCCTTATCAAAATTTTAATGACAATTTTTACATACAGTAAAACTGCACTAAATTTTGTATGGAATCACGAAAGACCAAAAACAGCTAGAGCAATCTTGAAGAGGAATAACAATGTTAGAAAGATCACACTACTTGATTTCTAAATATAACATAAAGTTATAATAATCAGAACACAATGGTACTGGAATAAAAACAAGCATATAAACCAATGGAACTGAATAAAGAGTGAAGAAATAAATTCACACAATTATCAACAACTGATATTTGACAAAGTTACCAAGAACACACAATGGGGAAAAAAGTATCTCTTCAATAAATGGTGTTTGGCAAACTGAGTATTGACATACAGAAAAATGAAATTGGAATCTTATTTTACACCATTCACAAAAATTAACTGTTCAAAGGCTTAAGCATAAAACTTAAAACTACAAAAACCAAAGTATAGAGAGAAAGCTTATTGACATTGAACTGGGCAATTATTGTTTGAATATGACACCAAAAACACAGGCATCAAAAGCTAAAATAGACAAATGAGATTGCATCAAACTAAAAAGCTTATGCACAGAAAAAATGTCAATCAACAGAGTGAAAAGAAACCTACAGAATGGGATAATATGTTGTCAAACCATACATAGATAAGGGGTTAATATAAAAAAAGTAAAGATCTCAGACATCTCAAAAACAAGAAAACAAATAACATGATTACAAAATAGGACAAGGACCTGAATAGACATTTCTCAAAAGAAGTAGTACAAATGGCCAGCAGGTATATAAAAAAAATGTTCAACATCCCTAATTACCAGGAAACTGTAAATTAAAACAATAAATAGTATGGTATGTCATACTTCTTAGAATTACTATTATCAAAAAGATAAAAAATAATAAGTGTTGGTGAGGACATGGACAAAGGGAGGTTCTTTTTTTTCAACTTTTATTTTAGAATTGGGGGTACATGTGCAGTACCAAGGTATATTGCACAATGATGAAGTTTGAGGTATGACTGCACCTGTCACCCAGTAGTGAGCATAGTATCCAGTAGGTGGTTTTTCGGCTCTTGCCCCCCTCCCTCTCCCTCCTTTTAGCTGCTCCCAGTGTCTACCATTCCTATCATTATGTCTATCTATCCAATGTTTAGCTCCCACTTATAAGAACATGTGGTATTTTCTATTTCTGCATTAGTTTGCTTGGGATAATGGCCTTCAGCTACATCCATGTTGCTGCAAAGAAAATTTTTTTTTTCTTTTTTATGGTGACATAGTATTCTACAATGTATATTTATCACCTTTTGTTTATCCAGTCCACTGTTGATGGGTACCTGGGTTGATTCCATGTTTTTGCTATTGCAAAAAGTACTATGAACATGCAGGTGCATGTGTCTTTTTGGAATAACAATTTATTTTCCTCTGGGAATATATCCAGTAATGAGATTGCTGGGTTAAATGGAAGTTCAAATTTTTGTTCTTTGAGAAATCTCCAAACTGCTCTCTACAGTGGCAGGACTAATTTACATTACCACAAACAGTATATATGTGTCCCTTTTTCTCCACACCTTCTCCAAAATCCGTTATTTTTTAACTTTATAACAAAAGCCATTCTGACTAGTGTGAGATAGTATCTCACTGTGGTTTGCTTTGCATCTCTCTGATGATTAGTGATGATGAGCACATTTTCATATGTTTGCTGCTTGTATTTTTTTTTTTTTTGAGGAGGGTCTGTTTATGTCCTCTGCCCACTTTTTAATGGGGCTGGTTTTTTTTCATGTTAATTTGTTTAAGTTCCTTATAAATTCTGCATATTAGACTTTTGTCAGATGCATAGTCTGTGAATATGTTATCTCATTCTGTAAGTTGTCTGTTTGGTCTGCTAAAAATTTGTCTTGCTGTGCAAAAGCTCTTTAGATTAACTAAATCTCACTTATAAATTTTTGGACAAATGGGAACCCTTGTACATTGTTTGTGGGAATGTAAATTGATACAGCCATTATGGAAAACACTATAAAAGTTTCTCCAAAAATTAGTAAAATGACTACCCTCTGATCCAGCAATTTCACCCCTAGTTATATAGCCAAAGGAAGTAAAATGCATGCAAAAAATAGTAACAGGAGGAAATTCTCCCATTTGTGACAAGATGGATGAAACTGAAGAACATTATGCTAAGTAAAGCAAGCCAGGCATAGAAAGACAAATAATGCATGATTTTACCTATATGTAGAATCTAAAAAAGATGAACTCATAGAAGCAGAATTTAGAATGTTGTTTGCTGGGATAGTGATTGGGGAATTAGGAATACATTGGTTAAAGGGTAAAAACTGGCAGTTTATTGTTGATAAATAGCTTCTAATAATGTAATGTGTAGTATGCTGACTTTTGTTAAAAATAATGTATTGCATACTTGAAATTTGCTAAGAGAGTAGATCTTAACTGTTCTTACCACCATGTGCGGTGATGCATATGCTAATTTTCTTGATTCTGGTAATCATTTCACGACATACACATATATCAAAGCTTAAAGTATATCTAATTATATAACACTTCTATTTGGCAATTATTCTTCAATAAAGCTTGGGAAGAACAATTATTTTGATTAATAGTTGTCTCAGTAAAAAGAAGCAAAGGCAACACAGTAAGGCAAAGATAAATGTTTTAACTAATAATGCTAGAACAACTGGACATCCACTTGTGAAAAAAAAAAGAATCTAGACTCAGACTTTACATCCGTCACAAAATTCACTCAAAAAAATTATAGAACTAAATGTAAAATACAAAACTGTAAAGTCCCTAGTAGATAATATAGGAGAAAATCTAGGCAGGGCAAAGTGGTTCACAACTGTAATCTCAGCACTTTGGAAGGCATAGGTGGGCAGGTCACTTGAGATCAGGAGTTTGAGACCAACCTGGACAACATGGCAAAACCCCATCTCTACTAAAAATTATGAAATGGTTTATATCTACAAATACTGGTATGAAACAGTTCAAAATTACTTGCTTCTTAGGTTCTTAACTGGAAATTAGGATTATTAAGGGTTAACAATAACTGTAGTACCAGCTACTCAGGAGGCCGAGGCAGGAGAATCGTGTGAACCCGGGAGGTGGAGATTGCAGTGAGCTGAGATCGTGCCACTGCACTCCAGCCTGGGCAACAGAATGGGAAAAAAAGGAAGGAAGCAACCTACAGAATGGGAGAAAATTTTTGCAATCTACTCATCTGACAAAGGGCTAATATCCAGAATCTACAATGAACTCAAACAAATTTACAAGAAAAAAACAAACAACCCCATCAAAAAGTGGGCGAAGGACATGAACAGACACTTCTCAAAATAAGACATTTATGCAGCCAAAAAACACATGAAAAAATGCTCATCATCACTGGCCATCAGAGAAATGCAAATCAAAACCACAGTGAGATACCATCTCACACCAGTTAGAATGGCCATCATTAAAAAGTCAGGAAACAACAGGTGCTGGAGAGGATGTGGAGAAATAGGAACACTTTTACACTGTTGGTGGGACTGTAAACTAGTTCAACCATTGTGGAAGTCAGTGTGGCAATTCCTCAGGGATCTTGAACTAGAAATACCATTTGACCCAGCCATCCCATTACTGGGTATATACCCAAAGGACTATAAATCATGCTGCTATAAAGACACATGCACACGTATGTTTATTGAGGCACTATTCACAATAGCAAAGACTTGGAACCAACCCAAATGTTCAACAATGATAGACTGGATTAAGAAAATGTGGCACATATACACCATGGAATACTATGCAGCCATAAAAAATGATGAGTTCATGTCCTTTGTAGGGACATGGATGAAACTGGAAATCATCATTCTCAGTAAAGTATCACAAGGACAAAAAACCAAACACCGCATGTTCTCACTCATAGGTGGGAATTGAACAATGAGAACTCATGGACACAGGAAGGGGAACATCACACTCCGGGGACTGTTGTGGGGTGGGGGGAGGGGGGAGGGACAGCATTAGGAGATATACCTAATGCTAAATGACGAGTTAATGGGTGCAGCAAAACAACATGGCACATGGATACATATGTAACAAACCTGCACATTGTGCACATGTACCCTAAAAACCTAAAGTATAATAATAAAAAAAAAGGAAGGAAGGAGGGAGGGAGGGAAGGAGGGAAGGAGGGAGAGAGAAAGAAAGGAGGGAGGGAGGGAGGAAGGAAGGAAGGAAGGAAAGAGAGAGAGAAAGAAAGGAAAGAGAGAAAGAAGGAAAGAAAACGAAAAGAAAGAAAGAAAGAAGAAAGAAAGAAAGAGAAAGAAAGAAAGAAAGAAAGAAAAAATCTAGATGGCCTTGTGTTTGGCAATAATTTTCCAGATAAAGTATCAAAAGCATAATCTATGACAGAAATGATAAGCTGGACTTCACTTAAAAACTGCTCCGTAAAAGACCACGACAAGACAATGAAAGGTCAGCCACTAAATAAGATAAAATATTTGGAAAAAAATATATGATAAAAGACTTATTTAAAATATATAAATGCCCTTTGAAACTCAACAATAAGAAAACTAACAACCTGATAATAAAACTGGTGAAATCCCTCTACAGATACATCGCAAGGGAAGATATACAGACAGCATATAAGCACATGCAAAGATGCTCAACATCATTTATTACTATTAAGCTGCAAATTGAAACAACGAGATACCATTACAAACCTATTAAAATATGTAAAATCCAGGACATTGACTAAATTTTGGTGAGGATGTTGAGCAAAAGAAATTATTGTTTATTGATGGTGGAATACAAAATGGTACAAGCACTTTATAAGACAGGCAGTTTCTCACAAAACTAAACATACTCTTACCGTACTCTTAGTCTTTCTGGGCTGATATAATAGACTTTCATACTGTGTGGCTTATAGACAAGTATTTATTTCTCATAGTTCTGAAAACTAAGGTGCTAGCATATTTTTGTGTCTTGTAGGAATCTGCTTCCTGGTTCATAGATGACCATCTTTTGGCTGTGTCCTCAGATGGCAGAAAGGGCAAGTAACCTCTCAAGGGCCTTTTAAAATTTTTAAATTGATGCATAATATTTGTACATATTTTTGAGATACCTGTGATATTTTGATATGTTCATAGGATATGCAATGATTAAATCTGGGCTTTTAGGATATCCATAATTTTGAACAACTATCATCTCTTTGTTTTGGGAATATTTCAAGTCTTTGCTTCTAGCTACTTAGAAACATACAATATACTGCTGCTAAGTATAGTCGCCCTAGTGTGCTATCAAACACTAGAACTTATTCCTTCCATCTAGTTGCTTGTACTGATTAGCCTGCCTCTCCTCACATTTCCCCAACACACACTCTTCTCTGGGGGCTCTTTTATAGTGGTGTTAATCCAATTTATGAGTGTTCCACCCTCATGACCTAATCACTTTCCAAAGACCCCACTTCTAAATATCATCACATTGGGATTAGAATTTAACATATTAATTGTCAGGGGACACAAACATTCAGTCTATAGCACATACCATTTGGCAGTTGCACATTTTGGTATTTACCCAAATAAGTTGAAAACTAACATACACAACAAAAACTTCATATAATTATTTGTAGCAACTTGATTAATAATTGCCAAAACTTGGGAGCAACCAAGATGTCCCTCAGTAGCTGGATAAATAAATAAGCTGTGTAGGCTGAGCACAGTGGCTCATGCCTGTAATCCCAGCATTTTGGGAGGCCAAGGAGGGTGGATCACTTGAGGCCAGGAGTTTGAGACCAGCCTGGTGAACATGGCGAAACCCCACTGCTATTAAAAATACAAAAATTAGCTGGGGGTGGTGGCAGGTGCCTGTAATCTCAGCTACTCAGGAGGCTGAGGCAGGAGAATCCCTTGAACCTGGTAGGCAGATGTTGCAGTGAGCCGAGACTGCACCACTGCACTCCAGCCTGGGCAACAGAATGGGACTCCATCTCAAAATAAATAAATTAATTAACTAAATAAACAAATAAATAAGCTGTGGTACATTCAGACAATGAAATATTATTCAGCACAAAAAGAAATGATCTAACAAGCCATAAAAAAAATGGAGAAAACTTTAAAAACATACTACTAAACAAAAGAAAATAATCTGAAGGCCAGGCACGGTGGTTCACACCTATAATCTCAGCACTTTGGGAGGCCGAGGTGGGCAGTGATCCCTGAGGTCAGGAGTTCGAGACCAGCCTGATCAACATGGTGAAACCCCATCTCTACTAAAAATACAAAAATAAGCTGGGCGTGGTGGCAGGCACCTGTAATCCCAGCTACTCAGGAAGCTGAGACAGGAGAATAGTTTGAGCCCTGGAGGTGGAGGTTGCAGTGAGCCGAGATTGTGCCATTGCACAGCCTGGGTGACAGAGCAAGGCTCTGTCTCAAAAAAAAAAAAAAAAAAAAATCTGAAAATTCCAAAAAGTATGATTCCAACTATATGACACTCTGGAGAAACAAAACTAATGGGTCAGTAAAAAGATCAGATGTGCCAGGATTTCAGGGAGAGAGGGAGAAACAGGCAAAGCACAGAAGATTTTTAGGAAAGTGAAGACACTTTGTATGAGACTATAAAGATGGATACATGTTGTTATATACTTGTCAAGTCTTGTAGAATGTACAACATCTTAATGTAAAATATAAACTTTGGATGATAATGATGTCTCAGTGGAGTTATACCAGTTGTAACAAATGCACCACTGTGATGGAGGATGTTGATAATGTAGGGAAGCTGTGCATTTGAGGGGGCAAGAAGTTTACAGAAAATCTCTGTATTTTTTACTCAATTTTACTCTGAACACATAGCTGCTCTAAAAATAAAGTTTATTTAAAAAAAAAATGCTTGCAACTGCCTTGGACAGGACAACTCCGCAGCAGAGGATACCTCCCTTGCATCAGAGTAGACCAGTGTGGCTTACCTGTTGTTTTCCTTATGGCCTGGGTTCTTAAACATAGACAGATAAGACAGTGACTCATTTGGATGACAAGATTAAGAAGCACCAGAAAAGTAACTGAGCTTCGAAAGTCTAATGTGTAGTGCTTTAGGGTATATCAGTATAGTTTCACACCCTCATCTCACAGTGCTATAATTTTTACCATTTGAGTTTCATTTTTAGGTGGTTTATTCCAAAATTAATTAATCTGGTTGTTTACCAGGTGACCAGAAGGACCTAGAGAAGGAGAACACTGGGGACTTAGGAAAACAAGCAATTTTAACAAATTTGCAGACTTACTTAGATGTGGTGGTTTTCAATTTTGTGTGTACATTAGACTTACTCCAAGAGATTTAATAAAAATATTAATGCTCAGGCACTAGGCTTCAGAGATTCCAATTTAATTGATCTAGACAGAGTCTGAGTAAATCTTTTAAAAGCACCTGTGATAGTTAATTTTAGGTGTCAATTTGGCTGGATTAAGGAATACCTAAGGCATTATTTTTGAGCATGCATGCTACATTCTTTCCAGAAAAGATTGGCATGTGACTCAGTATAATGAATGGAGAAGATCTTTTCTCAATGTCAGAGTGCATCATCCAATCAGCTGGGGACCCACATAGAACAAAATAGTCAGAGGAGAAACAACTTTTTTTCTCTCTCCTTGAGCTATGACACTCTTCTTCACCTAGCTTTAAATATTAGAATTCCAGGCTCTGTGGCCTTTGGACACAGGAACTTACACCAGCAGACCCATGAGTTCTCAGACCTTTGGCCTTGGACTGAGAATCATAACATCCGCTACCCTGGTTCTTAGGCATTTAGTGTCAAGGTTACACAATGAAATAGAGAAAATGTTATAAATTATACAGATTATTTGAGCTAAAAGATTGAGAATGACCACAAGGGGGCATAGCATTAGCAGCAGTTACAAGTGGAGTATTAAAGAAAAAGAAGAGGTGATTTTTAAGTTGTTTGTCAAAAATGTACATTAAAATAGCATAATCTATTGATTGGCCATACCTTGTCTTTTTCTTTTTTCTTTTTTTTTTTTTTGAGACAGAGTCTCGCTGTCGCCCAGGCTGGAGTGCAGTGGCGCCATCTCAGCTCACTGCAGGCTCCGCTCCCCCGGGGTTCATGTCATTCTGTCATTCTCTTGCCTCAGCCTCCCGAGTAGCTGGGACTACAGGTGCCCGCCACCTCGCCCAGCTAATTTTTTGTATTTTTAGTAGAGATGGGGTTTCACTGTATTAGCCAGGATGGTCTCGATCTCCTGACCTCGTGATCCGCCCGCCTCAGCCTCCCAAAGTGCTGGGATTACAGGCGTGAGCCACCGCACCCGGCCCATACCTTGTCTTTTTATTGCAAATTCCAGGAACATGAAGATAATACATGAGGCAATTAGGCAAAAATTACCTTTAAACAATTGCTTCTGGGCATGGGGATGTGGGGGAAAATGGCTGAAGTTCCATACACATCTTTCTGAGCCTAATAAATTTTGTATACCTCACATAGGTCAGACTGTTCCGAGCTATTTTTCTTTTCTCATTTTTCCCATTTTAATCAAGGTCTCTAGAAGAAAGAATCATAGAAAAACTCAAATGGTTTTGGCCTTTTATGTCCAGGAATTTAGTCTCACATTGCCAAGAAGGCTTATTCCCAGATGATCCTTTACCACATGGGGCAGGGAGAACAGCTACATCTCAGTGAATAATTGTATAGAAACCAAAAGTCAAATTGGGATGGCATCACAGGATGGCATAAATTAGACCATATTCAAGTCACTGATTTATATAGCTCTTGTCTCTTGTTGAAATATTTCTAGTCTTTGGAATACCATGAGTTCAGGTTTCTCACAAGTAAAACAATGAGAGATACATAGTAGAGCTATACTACATATAAGGATTATAATCAAAAGGAGAATGTGTACACTAGAACTAAAAGTATTGCATTGGAGAGTCAATTAAGAACATCATGAAGAAAATTAAAACCTGGTTCTTCTTCAGAGCAATGATATAGCCAGTAAATAATTCCAAATTTAGTCAAAATTGTAGGAAAGTAATAAAAGCTCAAAAACAATGGTCAGAGCTGGAATTTATTAGGTTGGTGCAAAAGTAATTGCAGGTTTTGCCATTAATTTTAATAGCAAAAATTGCAATCACTTTTGCACCAACCTAATAATAACAAGTGTGCTATAGTTTTTTTCTGAAACATAGTGCTTCTCTTCCAGTTTCCCATTTTTACCAAAGTTGAATCTTAGTAGGACCAATTTACTTGCAAAGTAAGTTTTAGTATTATACATGGCCTGATTATTTGCATAAAGTGTGCAAAAAGAATGCTGAATGATCATATAAGTTTTAAGTTGGCTTTGCTGGAAATTTTTGATAAAGAGTTTCAGATTAGACTTTTAAAGGCCTCTCAAGGTTAGGAAGCCAAGCCAAGAATTTACCATGAGACTGTGCCTGGAATGCCTGTATAATTTGAATGAGTTTATCTCTGCTCAAGATCCCAAAATACCTTGAGTGTCCTGGGATTGTAAGGAAGTAATATTTTTCACTTACTGCAAGATCAGGAAGTTTATAAAGAAAGCACATAGACATGGTAACAGGCCAGTCTTTTCAAAGGACTTTTTATTGGTTCTATAAAGTCAAGTTGCTAGAGACAGGAGGCAGATAATTTCTAGGCAGAAAAGACCCCACTCTCAAGCCTGGAACTACAGCCCAAAGTGAGAAAATGCATTGCTGTGTTCCCACTTGAGTGCTGCCTTTTCCAAAACCACCCATTACCTGCCCTGTCCCCCATACTGTACCCATAAAAACTCCCAAGATCACACCAGCAGAGAGAAGAAGTGGCCAAACATCAAGAGGAGAAGCAGCTGGACACCAGAGAGAAACAGCTTGACATCAGAGGGACGGCTTGATGGTGGAACTTTGAGAAAGTGTCTGGCCAGAGATGACCAGACTTCAGGGGAAGAATACCTTCCCACTCGATCTCCTTTCCAGTTTCCCTTCCCACTGAGAGCAACTTCCATTGGCAGTGAAATCCCCTGCATTTACTATCCTTCAGTTTATTCATGTGACCTGATTTTCTCTGGACACCAGACAAGAGCTCAGGACACAGAAGGCTGTCACACTGATCCTCTGTCCATGTGAAAAGACAGAGGGTCCACCAAGCTGTTAAACACTTAAGCCATCCACTGATGCCAAAGCTAAAAGAGTGCTAACTTTAACACTCCTTCTGGGGCTTTAGGGGTTGAAGGTGCTCGCCCCAGACACTACCGCCGGGCCTGCATGGAGTTTGCTCCTCTCAGTGCCCAGAAGCACTCGCCTCGGCTTGGATCCTGCAACAACTCAGCTGCACTTCCCCTTTCCTGAGTGGTGGATTGTAGTGAGTGAAGCCAGCCTAAGCTGCCGGCTAGCCCCAGTGACTTCACTCCAGCTCCCCTACACCCTGGAAAGAGGTCAGGGAAAATTTCCTGTTTCAAAGTCAACCTCATTTTCTCAAAGCAGTCTGTTCATTAGCATCTGAAAATAAGCCATTCCAGTTAAAGCGCTGGTAAAATAACCAGTGTTTTCAATTGTGTTTTATTACAAAAAAAAAGATTTAATTGAACATATTTAAATAACTAGATTGGCATAGTATAAGAATACTCATGAATGGTTTCCAAATTTTGCAAAATTCAGCTAGAGAGGAAGGTAAATATTTCAACTTTTCTCACAAAATATACTTTACTCAATTGCTGTAAGCTATACATGGCCCAAAAGAAAAAAGTTTGCTTGACTCTGGAAAACAAAATATAAAATGAATCAGCGATATTTTACACAAAATGTTATAAAAAGTATTACAGTTTTCTATCAGTTTAGCTTCATGTAAGTTATCAGAAACCCCTATTCACGAATAATTGCCAGGGTCCTTTTCACAAATTTTTTCAAAGAAAAAGAAAATTTTGGACTGAAGGTGATTATAAACTGAATTTTGAGAAGAATTAAAGAAAAACCATAATTATCTGTGGATGACAAGTGGCTTAAAATAGCCATTGTTAAAGACACAATTTAAGCCTGAATTTGGTTATTTCTGTGGCATACATCAATTTACTATAATAGTGATAATTATGACTGATGACATATATCAAGATATATCAGAAATTTAGGAATTTCCTACAATTTTGGAACACATGTTGATAACACATTTATGTAAATTAACTCAAAGAAAGTTGAATGTCATTTCCTTTTTTTTTTTTTTTTGGAGGTGGAGCCTCACTCTGCCGCCCGGGCTGGAGTGCAGTGGCAGGATCTCGGCTCACTGCAACCTCCGCCTGCTGGGTTCAAGCAATTCTCCTGCCTTAGCCTCCTGAGTAGCTGGGACTACAGGTGCACACCACCACGCCTGGCTAATTTTTGTATTTTTGCTAGAAACGGGGTTTCATCATGTTGGCCAGGATGGTCTCCATCTCCTGACCTCGTGATCCGCCCACCTTGGCCTCCCAAAGTGCAGGGATTACAGGTGTGAGCCACTGTGCCCGTCGAAACACCATTTCTTAATTGACAAGTCTTTCCATATGATTTTAACATACTGAATAAGTCTAGTATGTATCTCTTGGTCACCCAGGGGTTCTTGCTACGTCCAAGTTAGTTTGGGTCAATAAGACTAAATTTTAGAATTTGAAATTTAATTTTTGGTAGTATGTCAAATATTAAATATTTAAAATAATGTTAAAATTAAAAAGTTATAAAATACATGATTAAAATAGAATCACAGATCACTGAATATAACTGTAATTTATTTATCGAACATTATTATGTAAAGATTTCATAAAGTGAAAACTTTTATTCTTTGATAGAGAAGAGACTGTTTGCAACTGAGAATCCTAAAAAAGACAGTATGATGCACTTTTCCCTACCTTTTCTGTCATTTACTCAAAAGTTAAACAAATCTTCTACTATATTTTATTAATACTACATTAAATTCTTATGCAAAGAAGAAAACCAAATTTTACATTTATATCAGTGTATATCTATATGGAAACTAATTTTGAGAATACCTGATAAAGAAATCCATCAAATTTAAGTCAGCTTTGATCATACGAATTAAAATTTTCATAAGCCTTTAACAACCTCTTAAAATGATTAAATTAAAAAGCGGATCAATGATCTAAAAAACCCTGTTGTTCTGACACAGGGACAAAGACTATGGCTTTGCATGTGTGTATTTTGATATTATTGCTCAATTTTCATAGAAACTTATAAATAATTCCCTTCTAATTTTAGTGAACTTCATCACACATAATTTCCTTCATAAGATTAATTTTTTGTAAACCTTTTACAACTTGCTTAAACTTTTATTTTGTCATGTATATATTTTAATATATATTGAAAATTTAGGCAAAAAATATTTTTTCTCTTTGTTATTTTAACCACACAAATTTTTCTCTAATGTAAGAGAAAAATGATACCCTTTTTAGCTTTTTTAATCAAAAATGCATCTTACTTTTTATTTAATCTGTATATAGAATTGTTTCTATTCTATCCAATAGCTTTAATTATATATAAACTGCAATATAAACCCATAATAATCCTAATTTACAGTTAAGAACCTAAGAAGCAAGTAATTTTGAACTGTTTCATACCAGTATTGGTAGATGTAAACCATTTCATAATTTTTAGAAAGATACTGTTTTCAATTTGTTTATGAACAGATTTAAATATAGTTAGCTTTTCTATACAATATAAATGACTCAGAAATGTTATTATGATCTGTTACTTAGTTTAACATAGCATGACTTAAAGTTATTAAAAAAAAACTATGAAAAGATCATTTATAACTTTTATTCAATTTTCATTCAAATAATTTATTGATTTCTGACCATTGTGTTTTAATCGTTAAACAAAGCAAGTCACTATAAACCAAAAATAAAATTTTAAGCCCCCTTGACCATCTGAATGGGCTTGTCCTCTCTGCCAAGGGCATTGTAAAGTTAACCTGAAAAACTTATTCAGTCCATGATGGGAATGAGAGAGTCATATGTGATTCATTATGCCCCCCTCCCTTTTGGAATTAAGAAAAACCTGACCAGCATTAACATCAGCACAGACTTTAAGACTGATAAAACAGTGTTTAATTTTGATATCAGACATTTACAATCTATTCTCTCTGAAGCCTGCTACCTGGAGGTTTCATGTGCATGATAAAACCATGATCTCCACAACCCCTTATGTTAACCCAGCTATTTATTTCTATTGATCCTAAGTCTTTAGGCAATAACTTAATTCTTTCAACCGATTGCCATTCAGAAAATCTTTGAATCTACCTATGACCTGGAAGACCCCACCTCCAGTTTTCCTGAGTTTCTGGACCACAGCAAAGTACATCCTACATGTATTGATGGATGTCTTATGTCTCTCTAAAATGTATAAAGCCAAGTAGTATGCTGACCACCTTGGGCACATATTCTCAGGATTTCCTGAGGGCTGTACCATTGGTCACTCATATTTGGCTCAGAATAAATGTCTTCAAATATTTTACAATTTCACTATTTTTGTCAATTACAATTTAATGACCGAATTACGTGGGGCCTCAGAAAAGACTCAGGACACCAGAGGAGTTGCTCAGACTTTGAACTAAAGTCCAGCAGGGGCCCATTGAAAGCCTACCTGATTTTGAGCTTCTCCTCAAGTGGAACTGGTAAATCCTTCTGAGACTTGGATCTTTCTTTGGTTGATGGTTCTTGGCATATTCTGCGCTGTTTCTTATCCTCCTAGGAAGTTGTTGTTTAGGATCTTAATTCTGGCTTGGAGATATATTCTAAAGCATCTTCTCTATTGCCTTTTTCTAAAAACCAGGCAAACAACCCCTCTTCAGGCATCCTGTTCGGTTTCAATTTTGCATTTTAATGAGTCTTCTCCATTGATTTTTCTTCCCAAATTAAGGTCTGTTGGCTTGTTTGTGTATTTGCATGAGGAACTGTACTGTCATTTTTATAGATAAATAAGAGAGTAAGCTTCCTTGGCTCTGAAGTGCAAGGATATTTTTCTCCTCCCAAACAAAAGGCATTCCTGGGTGACTGCGGGCCAAGTGGGGAATGTCTGGGGGCTTAATTCCCATGATATGCAGTGGCTCTACAGGGAACTGCAAACAAAATTAGTTTAAAAAGACTCTTTCAGGAAACATGTAAGAGCTGATCACTCTGTATTGTGATCCCTCTTAGAGGTGCTAGACCTCCTGAGAGAGAAACTAAGACATGTAAGAGGGCAGGAACAAATCAGTGGTGATACAATGTGGAGTCCCACACACAATAAGCACACATTGATCCACCACATTAAACACTAGGCAAAAACTCAGTTCCTCCTTTTAATAAAAAAAAAATAACAACCAGAAAAATGTGGGAAAAAATAGTCTGAGTATGAGAAAAAACAAAGAGAATGACTTATTTTTGGGCACCCCATTGGTTTTATAATGCCTGTACTTGCAAGTGTTTGTGTAAAATGAAAAAGTTCAGGGCATTCCAGGTTTTCTAGTACTTCCTCTAGTTACATATTTTGGTCTGTTGTGCACATTGGAAATTGATGGGCAACTTACATCAAGGAAAAATTCAGAGCCCAAAATTTGACCTGCAACTACAGAGTTCCTAAGTTCTCTATTTTTATATTTTTCTTTCTGCCTGCTTAAATCTGCTGTTACATTTCTACTGAGTTAAAAATCATTTTTTGGATCTAACCTTTTTCTGTTTGTTTTTGTAAATTGGTAAGCTTATATTAATATCTCATGGCTAGAGTTTTGAAGTAAAAGCTACAGGATCTTTGTATATGTGTGTATGTGTGTGTTTATGTGTACATACACATATTTTGTTATGTGTTTTGGCCACAAGCTACCAAATTGGCTTAAAGTTAAGGAGTACTCATAAATTAAGTAAACAATAGCCCAAATGCTTTTCAAGTTTGTGTGACTTAAGCCAAATCTTTATAAACTGGCTTTAAAATTATTGGAAAATAATATTAGAGATGTCTTAAGAATTGTCAGCATTTTTGTTGCATTTATTGGTCAAGCGGTTTCATACTTATTCCTGAAGAATACTGTGTTAAAAAATATCTTGGGTCCCCAAAATAACTAAGATAAAGGGAAAATTCAAGCTGGAAACTTCTTAGGGCAAACCTGCCTCCCATTCTACTTGAAGTTAGTCCTCTGCTCACTGAGATAAATGCATATCTGATTGCCTCCTTTGGAAAGGCTAATCAAAAGTGCAAAATAATGCAATCATTTGTTTCTCATCTATCTGTGACCTGGAAGCCCCCTCCCCACTTTGAGTCCTTCTGCCTTTGCTTTGAGTTGTCCCACCTTTCCAGACCGAACCAATGGTCTTCTTACATATATTGATTGGTGTCTCATATCTGTCTCAAATGTATAAAACCAAACTGTGCCCTAACCTTTGACAAATCTATTGGTGCTTGGTACCAGCGTGAGCTAACTTTATGGCTCAAATCAATAGGACAATTTGTTGAGGACTGACAGCACCCTCCCCCGAGAATTACTATCTCCCCAAATTTGATCAAGATTACAGTGTATTTTGCTGTTCAACTCCTTTTATCTTTTTTGAAGTTTTACTTGCTTCCAACACAAGGAAGGCAAATTTTTTCTGCTTCCATAATGGTGGAAGGCAGGTAACTCCTTTATGGAGTTTGAGCTCACTTCCAATAGGGAAAATGAGATTTTTATTTTATTTTAGTTTATTTTTATTTTATTTTATTATTTTATTTTATTTTATTTTATTTTTTATTTTATTCCTGCTTCTAGAATGGTAGAGAGCAGTCTAAAGCCTAAGACCCATCCCTAGGTCAGTTACTGAACTGGGTTTTGTCTTGACTAAAGTTAAGATTAACAACCAGCTGGTCTTAATTTCTTCTTACCATTAGAGTACTCAGTAATCATGTAAGTCATGTGATCATTTGTTTTACTTAAAGGTTTTTTTTAGTTATTTGTTTCTGTTTCTGTTGTTGTTTCAATCCTTTTCCCATGGGTTTGACCAACTCTATCCACCTTGCTCAAATCCAAAAGAACGTTCCAAATTATAGGGAACAAGACCTCTAAAATGGCTGAATTCCCCCCTCACACACACACACAAATGTGGTACAGTGGGGGGAGAAAAACGGCCACAGAAGAAACAAAAAGGAAAGATTTTTTATTTTGACTACATAAGGGGCTTTATTTACATAACAAGGACACCTTTTTGCTACGCAGGCCAAACCGAAAGCAATGGCTGTCCCCCCAATGCTACAGTTCGATAGCTAAAGTTCTGCCTTCTTTTTTTTGCACTACGACAGCATAGATTTGGTTCCTAATTCAAGGTCTTTCGGGTTTGATACTTGGTACTTCTGAAATAACAGCAATTTGTCCTAGCTGAAATAAAGTAATGAAATTTAATTTTTTTATATTATTATTATACTTTAAGTTTTAGGGTACATGTGGTTAGAAGTCAGCTTCATTAAAAGCTAACATCCAAGATGTGTGTTTGTGTGTATGTGTGCATGCATGTGTGTTTGTATGTAAAAGGCCTTCGTGTGTTTGTTTTTGTTTTTCTCTCCTAGGATCTTGTATTTTTTTGAGCAAAAGTTAATTTTTTCTTCTCATTTGACTGAATTCTGTTTTCTTCATTAATAGCTATTGCAAGAGGCTACTCTGGGGTTTTTAAGGAAGAGTGCAGTTTAGATACTTAGAAAAGTCTTTGTTAGAAAAAATATGTGCAGTGTAAAAGCATCATGTGGTCTAACCTCAAAATAATTCTCCACTTTTGGAGACCCAGGATTCAGTGTGGGCTCTGCCCAGAGCTCAGAGATCCAGTTAAAAGATAGATAGTCCATCTCTAAATAAAATTGGTCCCCTTATACAATCCTATGATAGATTTCTGTAATTTTATGTTTGATTTGGCTCAAAGAAAAATAAAAGCATCTTGTTCTAGCACCACCAGACTTTTTCTCTCTGTATTTTATGATGTAAATTTTGCTATATGATTTTCACCTGAATTGTTTCTTTTAATATGCAAATTTAAGGCTACTTAGCTGAAAACTGCCTAGGGTGGTGAAACAGGTTATCAAGAATTTGAAAGTCTAAAATAGGAAAAAAATGGGGGAGTTCATTATGAATCTATAGTATGTATTTCTATTGGCATGCCTAGTACATCTATGTATTTATGTGTTGTGTACACAGTGTTTCACTACTGAAAATATATAAAAGAGCTCTAAGTAATTGACTTAAAGAAAAATAAAAGTGCTTAAATCAAATACTTTATCAGAAAAAGAAAAGACTAGTCAAATGCTTTTTCAAGTTTACATTAAGTAAAATCTGTAATAAATAAGATACCTTTAAAATTATTGGTAAAGTAATGTTACAAATGTCTTAAGAATTGCCAGCATACATTTTTTGTTTTGCATTTATTAATAAAGCAATTTCATACTTAACCCTGTCAAATACTCTGGGTGTCAAGACACTATGATCTTTGCTTGTGTAATTTTTAATTAATAAGATAATGATATTGCTTTAATGAAGATAGCTACATCTTGAATTATTTAGTAAAATTACCATAACTTCTAATCTTGAGGATTTAGGCAGTCTAGTCCACAGGGAGTAATGAGGTTTGTTTTAGGAAAGGACTATTATCATCTTTGTTTAAAGCTAAACTATCAACTAAGTTCCTCCCAAAGTCCAGGAATGAACAAGGACAGGTTGGAGGTTAGAAACAAAATTGAGTCAGTTAGGTCGTATCTTTTTCACTGTCTCAGTTATAGTTTTGCAACGGCAGTTTCATAACATTAAATAATGACTATTGCAGTGTTCATAAACAATCTAGGTAAACAATTAAAATAAAAAATTAGGTAAATGTAATGTAATAAATACTTGTAGACAGCTTGTCATAATTTAGAATATAAATTTATATTAAATAGAATAATAAATATTTTATTATTTGGGTGTTTTCCAATAAAAATATATTTCAGGAAAATACCCTTGCTTAAAAAGGTGTGTTCTTTTTAGGAAAGGTGAACAAGTTTTGTCTAATTCAAAGCATATTTAAAGATTATATATAAAATACGGTAAAGGAACCAGGAAATAAGAAAGATGTAGAGAAAATTATAAAAATAAAGAGGTATGTTTTTGTGGTAAGAAAGCTTAAAGAGAAACAATTTTATATGAGAAAGAATTTAGTATGGTAAATTTAGTCCTAAAATAAAATGACTGGATATTTAAGAAAAAGGGCTGTTCAGGACAAAGCAGAAAGTCCAAGGACATCAGGAATGGTCTGTGTAAGTCACAATAGGAGGATTAATTTTTAAAAAAACTTTTATATTATCAAATGTTTATAATTAAAATGAAATTATAATGTTCTTTCTAGAGATTGAACTTTATGTAAAATACACTTATACACTAAATTATTGGTTAGAACAATGAAATTTTAATTGCTTGATTCACTCTTAATAAATTGTAAGAGATTTTATAATCAGTGAACTTTTATTGCCCCTTGCAATTTTTGGCTTTATCTCCCCTTTTAAAAGGCATCTTTCCTTAAAGGTCTAAAGAAAATGTTTTCTTTCATCATAATATCCTGTGTACTACAGAAGGTTTTTTCTTTTGCTTTTATAAGTTTTATCAAAATAATTTCTGTGCCATATTGTTAAGTTTGATTTGCTTAGGAAAAATTAAGATTTTTTTTTAATTTAAGGTTATTATATCCATGTATCTTTCTGTATGTGCTTTTAAAGTACTTGTGACTTTAAGTTACTGGGCTTTGACTCCTGGGTCTATTAAGGACACAAAGTCCTGCTAAATCTTAAACACTGACCACAATTAAAACCTTATCTTCAGACCCCATAGAAGAAGCCAATTAAAATAAAAATGCATTTCTGAGACACAGGGCCAGAAATTAAAGCCATTCCACTCCTTAAGGCCCAGGGACTATCGTGGAAGAGGTGATCCTGTGACATTGTAAGAACCAACTTTAAGAGATAAAATAAGTTCAGTTTCTTTATAAATTAATAATTAATGTCAAAGGCACACTGATGCAAGACCAGCATATGAACCCCAGCATCAGATTAACAAGGTTTTCTTGAAGCATTAACCAATTACTTAATAAAGGTTATGAAGGTTATAAAAGGCTTATGAAAGTTACATGTTATGACTAAGATTAAAATTTTATAGATTGTTTACAAAATTTTGAAAAACACATTTAATTGGCTTCACGCTGTTTTTATTAGGGCTTCTTGCTTGGAAAATTAAGTCTTCTCTCTCAAAGAATGAAGAATTTTGCTTTTTTTTTAAATCCTCGAGTTATCACTTTGGTTAAATAAATGACTGTATAATGACCTATAATTTTATTTTGTAATATCAAGTGTTTTAAACTTTGATATTCTACAAACTTTCCAAAATCAAATTATAAATTATGTCTTTTTCTGACCTACTTAATCCTTTAAGATATTAGGTTCCCTGATATCCAAAAATAACGTAATTTGGCTTATTTGGTGTAAAAAATTATACAGGAAACATAATCAAATATGAAATGGTGTTTGGTTTTCTTTGGGCTTTATTTGTATAAATATGATATTGGGATGTGTTCCAAAATTATGGGAAACTCCTATGGTTGTAATATGACTTAGTGTACATTATCAGTAATAATCATAATTGTTATGTTTAAATTACTGTGTGCCACAGAGGTAAAAAAAAATTCCTTTTAAATTGTGTCTTTGACTATGGCTGCCCTAAAATATTTTGTCATTCTTGGACAATTCTTGTCTTCTTTTGTTCGTCTTCAGAAGGTGGTTTTATAATCAGCTATAAAACTCTAAAAGGTTCCCTTGAATCAAGTTTCTGATGACTTTGGAGATTGTGACATTAGAATAGAGGAAAAACTTTTAGGACTCACAAAGAGCTAAAATGTTC